>NC_051234.1:1919629-2052129 GCF_015220715.1 Pygocentrus nattereri | reverse complement strand
GACTTCTGACACCTGCGTACATTGTAAATCTCGCTGGTGCTGAATGAACTCATACAGTGTTCATTCCGGTTCCATTTGCTCCACGCAGAGTTACGCTGGGAAGAAATGCAAGGTGACAGATTTGCTTTGAGCGCGCATAAATCCAAAAATCAACGTCTGAGCCGAGTCTAATACAAACCCCAGAGCTTTTCACTACTCATCTGTCTCGATCCACGCGGTGACATGAGGGGAACGGAGCCAAAGGGTGACTCTACACATTGAAACCTACGTGAGGTGAAATTCCACACGGCTTCTTAGTTCTCTGAGTGAGAGAAATGCAGTGTAAGTAGAGAATTTGGGCAAACTAGTCTTAGTTCATCAGGGAAGACGAATTTCCCTCATGGAACTAGTAAAATGCACAAATAAACGACTAAATAAATAAGTCATAACCAAATAATAACTAAGGAAATAAATACATGTATGTTTTTGAAGACAGAGGGTGGATGAACGCTGATTTACACAGTCGTGTGGAAAAGTTTGGGCGAATGACCTGTTTAGTGGTAGCGGAAACGAGCTCACCCAGAACTCCTTCTGCACGTTGAGATATTGGAAAAGAATAAAACATTCAATGCGGGATGTGCACACAGTTAGAGCACATTTTAGTTTGCGTTTGTTCCCAATAAGTTCAACTCCAGTGAACAGTGAGCACTAATGCTGTTTTATATGTTGCTGCTGTCTGAACAAACCCTCAAATATCCATTTCAGTCATTTTTCAGTTTTTGGCATAATTTGAAAATGCCTGTTGCCCTTTATGTTTTCTGTCAATTTCATGATGAATGGACCAACAGAAATGGCCCAAAATGACTTGTAAAAATGTCTGGTTCCATTGACTTACATTAAAAGTAAAGTATGTTTCTTCCTTTATCTGTAAAGTTACCATTTTGGAGATGTGAGGTTTTGATCCGACAGCAGGGATATCTTTCTTCTCTGGATGTGTTAATAAAACATGCTTTTTGACTGGGGGGGCGTTCAAATTTTTCCATACCACTGTATTTAGACAGGCACACTGCAAAAAGATGAACAGGCTACCCTCCTCGTTAAAAAGGACTTGTGAAGTGCTCCATCCAAAAAAGGTAAACAAATAACCCCAGCTTGTGTGAGTTTAATAAATATTTTGGAAAATCGGATTTCCAGACGGAGAAGCGTGATTGGTCACTCCAGAGAACACGTCTCCACTGCTCTAGAGTCCAGTGGCGGCGCTTTACACCACTGCATTCCACGCTTTGCACTGCGCTTGGTGATGTGAGGCTTGGATGCAGCTGCTTGGCCATGGAAACCCATTCCATGAAGCTCTCTACGCTGTTCTTGAGCTGATCTGAAGGCCACATGAACTTTGGAGGTCTGTAGTGATTGACTCTGCAGAAAGTCGTTGCTGTCGTTCCCAATCGCTTCCACTTTGTTATAATCCCACTGACAGTGGACTGTGGAATATTTAATAGTGAGGAAATTTCACGACTGGACTTGCTGCACAGGTGGCGTCCGATCACGGTACCACGCTGGAACTCACTGAGCTCCTGAGAGCGACCCATTCTTTCACTAATGTCTGTAGAAGCAGTCTGCAGGCCTAGGGGCTCGGCTTTATACACCTGTGGCCATGGAAGAGACTGGAACACCTGAACTCAGTGATTTGAATGGGTGACTGAATACTTTTGACAGTATAATGTATAAGAGTGTGCATATGTTTTAAAGCAAACAATTACTGATGTTCTCAAAGTATTGACTTAATTTTACAAAATAATGATTTAGTCATCATCATCTTCCTCGCCGTTAACTGTGTAGTCCAGATGGGGTCGCAGTAGCAGTTGGGAGAGCAAAGAATCCCAGACAACCCTGTTCCCCTGCATCTTCCTCCAGCTCATTCCCAGGGACTCCAAGCCGCTCCCAGGCCAATTTGGAGATATAATCCCTCCAGCAGGTCCTAGGACGACCCCGGGGTCTCCCCTCCACCGGGAGGCATCCAGGGGGCATCCAGATCAGATGCCCGAACCACCTGAGCTGGCTCCTCTCAATGCGGAGGAGTAGCAGCTCTACTCCGAGCTCCTCCCGGGTGGCTGAGCTCCTCACCCTGTCAGTAGAGTGTAGCCGAGGCTCATTTCCACCACTTCTATTTGCGATCTCGTTCTTTCGGTCATCACCCACAGCTCATGACCACAGGTGAGGGTCGGGATGTAGACCGACCGGTAAACTGACTGCTTCACCTTATGGCTCAGCGCCTCTTCACCACTACAGACCGCATTACTGTTGCCGCCTGTCCCAGCCTGCGGCCGATCTCACCATCCCTCTCCCTAATGATTTAGTGTCTTGTGATAATGACTTAGCTTCCCAAACTATTGACTTACTACATTGTAATAATTACTTTTCTCAAAATATCAACTTTCTATCTTGTAATTGTGATGTAATTACCTGAAATAATTACTTTATTTTGACATAGTATCTGAAAGAAATCTTGGTTGAATTTCCAAATTTTAGGACAAAAGAATGAATTAGTGTAAGATATTAAGTCAACGGCATCATTTTGGCAGAAAAACAGAAAGAGAAAAAAAACGAGAGAGGTTATTTTCCTCCTCCACCTCGGGTGACTGTGCCTCTTCTGAGCTGTTCACTATTCACATGAGGAAGATGACCTTAATGACTGTAGTCTGGGATCATTCTTCGAGAATTATCCAACATTTCTGTCCTTATTCACCCAGCAGAGCAAATACAATGAGGAAAAAAAGTCCTTCTACATGCTTTATGACAGGAAAACTACATTCGCAGTGACCTGCTGGTGACCCTCCTTGACTGGGAGCTGGACACACTGGGGCTGAAGAGCGCCAGTAATCGATTGACCCCTGCGGTGCCCTTTCTTTAACAGTGTTTTGACAGCTAGAACCTTGTGCAGAATGTCTCCTAGACTTTCTCCACCCAGAAAAGGCACCGAACGCTGTGCAGTAACAGCATTTAAACCTTTTGTCTTCTTCAAAGTCCCACAGAGACACACAAAGCAGTGCATTCTCCACAATAGAATTTCTGTTCTTACACTTTACAGAAGACAAAACCTTTTCAACACGGAGGGAAACCGGTGGTTTGATGGAGCTGTTCACATTCACTCATTTGCATATGTCTATTTCATTCTCAACCCTGTGACGCTTTATGAAACCGGTAGTTCATTTTCAAGGCGACGTGTGAGATTTAGCATACCGTGCGTGAGAAATGTGATGAGTTAAAAACATACAGGCTGTTTTTTTTCCATGAAAAGTGAGGATGAGGAACGTTAGTGCTGCGTCTGGTGCAGGTGTGAATTGGATTTGCTTGAAAACAGAAAGGCAGTGTTAATCCCGTAAGCAGGGCTGGACTAGGTTTCCTAGACCACCCCACGACAATATAGCGACCCCCAAAACCGCAACAACCCCCTCTTGTGACTAAGCCTGCCACGCTATATGGACAAAAGTATTGGGACACCTACACATCACACCTATAGGAGCTCTTCTGACATCCCATTCTAAATCCGTAGGCATTAATATGGAGTTGTTCCCCTTTTGCAGCTTTCACTCTTCTGAGAAGCTTCTACAGGATTTAGGAGATTGTCTTTTTTGCCCATTCATCCAGAAGAGCATTTGTGAGGTCAGACACTGATGTTGGACGAGAAGGCCTGGCTCACAATCTCTAGTCTAGTTCTGGTCTGTTCTAAGGTGTTCAGTGGGACTGAGGTCAGGGATCTGTGAGGGCCAATCAAGTTCACCCAATCATGCCTTTACGGACATTTCTATGTAGAGGGGTTCAGTACTGCTGGAACAAACTGTTCCCACAAAGTTGGAAGCATACAATTGTCCAAAAGGTCTGCTGAAGCATTAGGATTCCCTTCACTGGAGCTAAGGGGTCTAGGCCAACCCCTGAAGAACAACACCATAGCATTATCCCTCCCCTCCCAAACTTTACAGCTGGCACAGCCAGGTAGGTAACATTCTCCTGGCATTCACCAAACCAAGACTTGTCCATCACACTGACAAACAGAGAAGCTGATTGGTCACTCCACTGCTCTAGAAACCAGTGGCGGCACTGTACACCCCTCCATCTGATGCTTTGCATTGTGCTTGGTGATGTAAGGCTTGTATGCAGCTGCTCAAGAATGGAAACCTTCAGCACTCACCAACCCGCCCTGTAACTTTGCATGGTCTGACACTTCATGGCTGAGTGGCTGTGGTTTCTAAACGCTCCCATTATTTAATAATACCGCTCAAGGCTTATCGTGGAATATCTAGAATGGAAGAAATTTGGTGAAACTGACGTGTTGCAGCGCTGGCATCCTATTACAGTACCACGCTCAAATTCATTGAGCTCTTTAGAACGACCCTTTTATTTTACGAGGCAGACTGCATGGCTATGTGCTTGATTTTATACACCTGTGGCAACGGCACTGAACAAAACACCTGAATTCAGCGATTAAGACGTGTCCCGATAATTTTGTCCATATAGTTACAGTCAGCGGAGGCATATATTCAAACCACGAGTGTGAACACGTCAAAGATGCTGTAACTTGGCTGAGAACTGGAGTGACTGCTGGTTAGCTAGTTAATGGTACATATGATGGTACATAAACGTTGAGCTAGCCTTCTGTTGCTTTAGTGTACTGAGTGAACTGGCTAACCTACCCCGTCTGTGCAGACTGGCCGTGGGCCAAAGGTTTGTCTGTTAATTGTGGCTCTGTATGGTCTTGCACTTTGAGGAGGCTCCTCCATCTCCACCACAGTTGGTAACAGTCGTTATCAGCATTTGCATAACAGAAACCCATTCGACTCTACCAGGCATATCAAGATTACTGCAGCACCGCTCTAAGAAGTGAGTAGACATGCTTACAGTGGAAGTGGGAACGCATTTTCCATTGTGGCCAGAGTGCCCCTTTAATTCTTATACAACGAAACCGTGTCCGGCTACCTGTTGGTCTTCACGATTGGTGTGGGCAACACACAGGTCAGCTTCCACCCAAACGAGGCCAGCGACTGCAGGAGAGGGATGTAGTCCGACTTCACCTGCACTCCCTGTGTGAAACACAAACACACAAAACTTCATTATTCCTCAGACACGTTTGAACAGACCGAACTGCTGGAAATGAGAACCGTGAGGATATCAAAGGCGGTGAATTCTGAAAGAGACTTTAATCAAAGGGGAATACGATCTGGGCTTCTTTTCATTGCGGCTCATAAAGACAGATGTTAATATAAAAGATGTATTGTAAGGATGCTTCACAAATAAAATTCGGATCTTATTCAGAGGGCTGAGTTGTTTTGAGTGTTTAGAGACGCTGTGAGCTTCGGCTGGTGAGCTCATCTTGATAACACAGGAAAAGCAGTGCGGTTTAACTGCACCCGCCACAAAGGAAACCATGTCGCGTGTCAGCCTGGCACTCAGTCACTCGCAGACGTGCACACGAAATGATGGTGCTCACACTTATGCACCGCAGAACACTGTCACAGATATGCATGTATGCACGCAGACAGATGCCGTTCTCCTCTGATAACTGTAACGGTCCCAAAGCTAGAGCTGCTACTTCCACAGCTGATTTATGGGCAGTTGAGTATGTGCTTATAATGGGAGGTGCAATAGAATGAAAAGGACTGCTACACTACATTGTGCTCATATAACCAGCGGGGGGCGATATGATGGTATATTATCAGTATCACGATGATTTACGCCAAGATGCTTTAGACATCATGAGTATCGTCAGTACTTCTACAACAACTGCATGAATCATGAGGACAGGTTTTGTTGGAAACAACAACCACAACAAAGTAGAGTGACTATAATCTAATATAAACCAATCATCTTATTTTATTCATTTATTTAACGACTGTTTGATGTTCCTCAATTTTGAACATGTCTTATTCTTCTTTCGGCTGCTCCCTTTAGGGGTCGCCACAGCGGATCATCTGCCTCCATCTCGCCCTATCCACTGCCTCCTCTACTTTCACACCAACCATCTCCATGTCCACCTTCACTACATCCATAAACCTTCTCTGAGGTCTACCTCTTCTCCTTCTACCCGGCAGCTCCATCTCCAACATTCTTTGCCCAATATATCCACTATTCCTCCTCAACACATGTCCAAACCATCTCAACCTGGCCTCTCTGGCTTTATCTCCAAACTGCTCCACCTTCACCGTCCCTCTGATCTGCTCATTTCTAATCTTGTCCATCCTCGTCACTCCCAACGAAAATCTCAGCATCTTCATCTCCGCCACCTCCAGCTCAGCCTCCTGTCTTTTAGACAGAGCCACAGTCTCCAAACCAGACATCATAGCAGGACGCACTGCTGTCTTGTAGACCTTCCCTTTCACTCTTGCTGCTGTCCTTCTGTCACACATCAGCCCCGACATCCGTCTCCACCCACTCCATCCTGCCTGCACCCTCTTCTTCACCTCTTTTCTACACTGTCCATTGCTCTGGATGGTTGAAGTCATCCACCTTTACGACCTCTACTCCTTAATGTATATATAGCCTTTGATAAACGTGGCACTGCAGTTTTGCTGGGGAATCAGGCTTTTTCCAACTTGTTGACATGGTAATAATTTAATACAACGTCAGAAAACTGAAATATTATGACTCTGTGTTCACACTGGCAGTGGTGCGGTGCTACAGGTGCGGCTGGAAATCATTCATTTTCAATGAGCGCTGGCGATTTTCTGCAACAGGAGGTAGCGCGAACATTGGTGACGTGAAGTGGGCGGAGTCAGTGTCGGGACCAAGTTGAACAAAGTTTAACTCTATGCAAATTAGCAGTGAAGCAACATGGGAATTGAGCAGGATGGTACGTGTTTTATCTCCACCACAGTGATGTGGTTTTTTCGCTCGTTTGGCTCCGATATGTTTGTTTCTGGTGCTTTCGCTGCAAATAGACAGAATCAAAAGAAATTATTCTTTCATTTTAGTCAGTTTTGCAATGGAAATTATAGTTTTAAATATCGCCTCGATGTTTCTTTTTTCCAAACTGTAGATTTTATTATTATTACATTACTATTATATTATTAAAATATATTCATACAGACCGATTTTTTTCACTACTAGTTTTGTCTTAGTTAACTACAATAACCCTGATCAGTGGAACTATGGCAACCAGAGGTCAGCTAGATTTCAGAAACACAGTCAAGTGGTGACAGTGATGCTATATTTTCGTTATTTTGCCTGGCCTCAACCCAAACAGTAAAAAATGATGGTTGAAAACGTTGCACACTTTTTGTTCTTGCTGGCAGCTTCGTGAAGCAGAAGGAAATGAGCCATTTGAGAAGCTGCAGTTTACAATGTTCAAAATAGTCTTACTATTTTGGACGCAACGTTGTGCTTCACATCACAGTTTGAATGTTTGTAGAGGTCTGTCATGCGTTTGAACCCAGCATTTTGCATCATAATTTAACTGTTGAAGACCACTTTTTAAATATTAGCATACATCTTTGATTGTCCTACATTATTTGATATTTATCTTAAACCAAGAAAAATAAGTCATGGTACTAAATATAAGTTCTTAATTGTGGCTGGCCTAATGACATGTTGATGAATTCAGCTACTAGAGCTGGCTAGATTAAGTATGCTAACTCAGCGACTCTTTCTGGCCAATGCTAAGAAGATTAAGGTGGAGTGGAGTAAAGCGCCGCCACTGGACTCTAGAGCAGTGGAGACGTGTTCTCTGGAGTGACCAATCACGCTTCTCCATCTGGAAATCCGATGGACGAGTCTGGGTTTGGCGGTTGCCAGGAGACGGTACTTGTCTGACTGCATTGTGCCGAGTGTAAAGTTTGGTGGAGGGGGGATCATGGTGTGGGGGTGTTTTTCAGGAGTTGGGCTCGGCCCCTTAGTTCCAGTGAAAGGAACTCTTAAAGCTTCAGCACCAAGAGATTTTGGACAATTTCATGCTCCCAACTTTGTGGGAACAGTTTGGGGACGGCCCCTTCCTGTTCCAACATGACTGCACACCAGTGCACAAAGCAGGTCCATAAAGACGTGGATGAGCCAGTTTGGTGTGGAAGAACTTGACTGGCCTGCACAGAGTCCTGACCTCAACCCCATAGAACACCTTTTGGATGAATTAGAGCGGAGACTGTGAGCCAGGCCTTCTCGTCCAACATCAGCGTCTGACCTCACAAATGCGCTTCTGGAAGAACGGTCAAAAATTCCCATAAACACTCCTAACCCTTGTGGAAAGCCTTCCCAGAAGAGTTGAAGCTGTTATAGCTGCAAAGGGTGGGCCGACATCATATTAAACCCTATGGATTAACAATGGGATCTCGCTCAAGTTCATATAAGTATGAAGCCAGACGACCGAATACTTTTGGAAATGTAGTGTGTGTGTGTGTGTGTGTATATATATATATACAGTTCCCAAAAGCAGTCTTGGAACACTCTGAATACAGTATATGTCTATGTATGTTTATTTTTTACATTACAGGCTAAAGTCATCATTTGCTCATTCATATCCCTCCAGTAGTCGCCCGGCACATGCCGTATGTTCTGGGTGGTCCCGCTTTTTTTTTATATATATATATATATAGTACTACATTAGAAAGAACCGTGCTTTTATCTCAGTGGCCCACACACTTAGCAGCACATCGGGAACTGTCCCGCATGCCTGGGTGTAGGCCAAAGGCTGGTCTGGATCTATCAGGTTCCTGCACTGCTTTTGAAGAGGCTCATCCATCTCCACCACAGTTGTGAACAGTTGCTATCATCATTTGCATAACAGAAACCCATTCAACTCTACCAGGCATAACAACCCCCCATCTGTGCCTACAATACTACTGGGGCACCACTGTAAGAGGTGAGTAGCCAAGTGATCTTGGGACAATCTCTGAATACAAAATCTGTCTGGTTTATTTTTTTTAATTTGCAAAATAAAGTTACGATTCATTAATTCATATTAAAAAAAGCTGTGCAACCTACAATGACGACCGCCATTAAAAACTTAAATTAAAAGACAGTAGTGGAACAAGCATTAGTGTCTCTTTCCATTATGTAGGTCAGTTTTTTTAATATTCTGTTTGTTAGTATTTTTTGCATGTCCCTTTGTTTGGATGGCAGGTTAAAGTCTTCTAAGCATGGAGTGCAAGAGCTCATACAGCTGATTCTCAACCAGTCTTGCTGGATTTTCTCTTTTTCTCCACCACTTCAGTACATTTACATTTGACTTTGGGTTTTCCGATGTATCTGTAATCTGTCTCACCTACATTGTATTACCAAGAGACACTATATTTGGTCAGACTAATTCAACTCATTAACCCCTAAAATGACCAGGGCTCATTGGCAGGCCCAACGTTTTATTACACGCTTCTGTAACTAAGAACAGCGCAACCCGTTTGCATTGAAGTCCCTGTACTTACTGAATACTAAGCCTTAGTATATAATAAGCCTGAGATTTTAAGGGGTTAATTTTGCAAAGCAATTAATTTTGGATCGACTATGTTGGACAGTGGCTTTCCAGGATTTGGAGATCCCTGGTCTGAACATGACGTGTGCCCACATTTGCTTTAGTGTCCCAGTATTGCTTTGGAAGTAAAACGGGGGGGGGTCAGGTGGAGGTCATCTAGACTCACGCCCTCTTTATTAAAGAAAATGCTTCTTTAAAGAACCATGAACACTCAAAGAACCTTTTGCACAAGGGTTCTTTGCACCATGGGCTCTTCAGATTGATGAAAAATGTGCCGTGGACGGTTCTACGTCAAGGTTCTTCAGGAAAGAAAAAGAACCATGAGCCTATTGTCGCAAGCTTAACATTGTAACAGTAGAAGAACCTCTTTGGGTGCTATACAGAACCCTTTTCCGAAAGGTTCTATACAGATTAATCTACAGCACATTCATTGATTGATCTAATGTATATCAATAAATGTTTAATATAACTGAAATAATGTTCATTTGAATGTTGAATGTTTCCATAAAAGCACAGATTCCACCATGAATGATCAAATGAATTCATTCTCTAAAAAACAAGTGATGGACAAGACTAATTTTGAGTGTAGTGAATATGAATCAGTGAGGGAACCCTGAGAACATTGCATGTGTTGTGGGCTCCAAAATGCACACATGCACATACGCTATATGGACAAAATTATTCGGACATCTACAGGGGCTTTTAAGGCGTCCCAATCTAAATCCACAGGCATTAATATGGAGTTGGTCTCCCCTTTGGAGCTATAACAGCTCTTCCGGGAAGCTTTCCACAAGATTTTGGACTGTGTCTTCTTGCCCATTCATCCAGAAGTGCTTTGGTGAGGTCAGACACTTATGTTGGACGAGAGGGCCTGGCTCGCAGTCTTTGTTCTAGTTCATCCTAAAGGTATTTGATGGGGTTGAGGTCAGGTCTCTGTGAGGGCCAGTCAAATTCTTGTACACCAAACTCACCCAGTCAGGCCTTTATGGAGGTGCTTTGTTGACCAGGGCTCAGTCATGCTGGAACAGGAAAGGGCCATCCCCAAACTGTTCCCACAAAGTTGGAAGCGCAGTTCTCCAAAATGTCTTGTTATGCTGAAGCATTTAGATTTCCCTTCACTGGAACTAAGAGGCCTGGGCCAACAACCCCGTACCGTTAGAGCCTGACTTTAGCCACAGAATGACATACATCATGCTCGATGACTGAGATTCAATTCCAATGGTGCAATGTGGAGCTGAACTTTGGGGACCACTGAGCCACAATTACAACATCCCATCTAGCTGAGTCGCCCTTTTGCCCGGACTGGAGCACATAGTTGTGGGCAGTGTGGTAAACGTCTGAGGCAGACTTCAGAGGCTTCGGGGCCCTGCTGGAGCGAGTCTGGCTATTTACATTGGCTTGAGCTGCGCTGGTTGCCCAGAGGGAGTGTAGATAAGGTGAGGAAGGGTTTATATTGGACCCAGGCCAGTGGAGCACTGCGTATTAAAACAGTCAGGCGCATGAGCTAAGGAGAACTGTGGATGCCTTCTTAAACGCCTTTTCATCGCTCTTTCACCAGGGTGGACAACGAAGTACAGCAGAAGAAAACCAGAAAGGGCAAAAATGCCCATGAGCTAAGTTACTGCTAGAAGCAAGTCAGCGCTGATATGTGGATTAGAAGTGCACACCGCCAGTTTTTGGGATTTTAACTCCACTTAATTTAAGGTTTAATCCCATTTCACCCCTCGGCCCTCTGTTTTGCACATTCACGCAAAGGGCAGGGTGTCCTGATTTTAGTTGAGATAGAGGAGGAGGGCGAAGTGTCAGGGCTACATGGTCCTCCAAACTGAGGTTTTTCAGAGACTCCAAACAGAGAGTGATGAGCGAAAAAGAAAAACCGATAGGACGGCGGATCAAGAGACCAAAGAAACCCACAAATGTGAGGCTTTTCTCTGTTAAAAGTAACAATAGCCACTGTTTCATCTTATTTTAATGTCATTTCAACGTATTAGGGTCCTTTTACTAATAATCATCATAATCATAATATCATAATAATCATAAAAAATCATTAATAATATGCTAACGTCTCGGTAGCTGGCTAGCTAAACTTCACGTTCCACCTTAAATAGTCCAGCCGTTCTGGCACCTCAAGCGCCAGAATGTAACTGCTGCTCCATTTAAGGTGGAACAGGAATATTTGATAGAGAATCTGGTGAATATCTGACTTCAGCTTCACATCACTGAAGAATTAGGGGGGTGATAATAAATAACTGCCCCCCTCTTTGAAGGCGTATGATCCCTAAATGTAACTAAAGCCCAGCAGTGAGGAGATGAACTTTCCCCTCCTCTGCTGTCCCTGCAGACGGGCAGGGTCGCCTACAGAGCGGCGCTGGTAGCTGTTAATGAAGTGATGCTCTTTTATTTGAGGCTCCCATTTCGAAGGGAAAGATCTCAACAACTAGGTGACACTCGAAAACAAGGGGTAGGGGTAAAAATAAGAAATGGGATTGGGCCTAAACCAAGAAAGCACCAGAGCTGCTGGTAAAGTGACATAGCAGAGATTAAGCCATCGTAAACATTTGAGTATCTATGGATTATAGTGATGAAAATTGTTATACGAGTGATGGAAATTATGCTCATTAAACATGATGAGGGGTGGAGTGACGTCCCGAGAGAATCATTACTGTAGTCAGAAGTCACCAGCTGTTATCTTGTTTCTCTTTTCAGGAGGCTGACGTTGGCTTCATATTCACCGGCTTCTGGTCCACCTTAAGTGATGCTGCAGTTACCTTAATGGTGTGCCAGTGCCAAAATGTAACTGCCATTCAGCAGTGCCACTTAAGGTGGAATGGAAATTTGAATAAGAAGTTGGGAAATATACACAAATTGTAGCTTCATCTTCTTTTCCACAGCGTTTTATGAAAAAATGTTGGTTGTTTTTGTTGTAGTACCAGGCAGCATCGTTTAAAACGGGAAATTATGCAAGATCACGCCACTCAAACTCTTTTCTGTATTACACACTCCTGGCATCAAAATTTCCTCCAAGCATTTCGACTCTTAGAGCCATTGGCCAAGAGTCGACTCTGTTTCCCAGACATCGTAGAATTGATTCCTTTGGAATTGACTCACCATCATTAATCTAGATAGAAAGATACACATACAAGACATTTTTGTAAGTGCAAGATTAGTTTTCAGAGGCTCAAAAAAGGTTGAGCTCAATGTTTAGGTCTCAAATCCATGAAGATATGATGATAACAGTAGGTAATTGCAGATTCATCCAATTGGGGAAATGGACAGAAATCACAACCCACATTATAAAATGTTCTTCAGCGTTTTGAGTGCAATTACACATTTCCGCCAGAGAGGTCTCCAAATCCTCAAAACCTCCATAGTGTAGCTAAAAAAATTAAGGTTTCTTTCTGATTTTGCATTCATAGGGGTACAATTTAGGACTCGTGTCATTTTGTCAATCTTCTATTTCATTCGACATTGGTCAGTTTCTGACCTCAGGACTGCTGTAGACCACATGCTATTTGCATGGTCACAGCGGTGACCCCAACATGATGGTTCCATGGTCTTGTTGCAGTGTGGCCGGGGCTTTTTACACATCACTGCTAGGTTGAGAGAGGTCCAACACCCAAAAATATCCAGACGAGAGGGGCTTTGTGGTCACTGATGAAGGTCTTGAGAATGGGCTAATACAAACTGCAACACATGGACTACAGCCTCTAACTGTACTCAACCAGGGTGACACTCCAAGGGGTTTCTATTAAAGTGGTCTTTGAACATCAGGACCTTGATGTCTTCCTCAAAGACACGTCTAGATGCACACGGGTAATAAAGATTGACCTCTTATGATGAAGTTACTGTGGAAACTCCGATAAGAAGAGATCTACTTATTCCTTAGTAACTACAGTTTCAATATTTTCAGCTGGAGAACCTCTGACCTCAATCAGACGTCTATTTTTCTTCTGAACCGCTCTATCTTCCCCCTTTGAGTTCAGTAGGGTATATCCGGATGTGGACTCACACAGCGAGAGCGAAAATTGTTCTTTGAAAATGTGGGTCACATGTTTTTTTCTCACCTCTGCAGGAGTCAGAAAGGATACCATTGCCAAAGGACACGTTTTAATGATCTTTCTGTCTTTCTGATATCACACTGGCCCGACGTCTGAAACGACCTTCAAACTTCACTTTCCGCTTGTATGACAGAAGCACAAATTAGAGATGGGCTGACTCTTTATAAGTATAGTCACGCATGGCAGGACTTTTCAAACAGGACCAGATCTTACAATGCACAAATATCTGAGGGCCAAAATAGTTTCAGGTTTCAACTCTCAAGTTTTGCACAACATGTCAGGACATTTATGCATTGAAATGCTTGTGGTGAGGCTCAGATAGTCACTCTACAGACAGTAAATAAGTAAAAGTAAAACATAACTAATTGAAGTATATCACTCAGTCATTTTAAACTTTTAATATCAAACCACCTACAGACAGCCTGCACCTGTTTTAATTAATCATATTTATTCGTAACTTTTATTTTTGTGTTAGTTCTCCGTAGTTCTTTATCTCTTTTTATTTCTTTATTTATTTCCTCTCATTTTATTTTTAAGTTTTTTTTATCATTACTTTTTTTTTTAAATTTGTGATATTGTACTATTACCTTACTAATTTCTTATCTATTTTTGATCTTAATTTCTTACCATTTAAATCTCAAGTTCTATTTTTATCTACTTTTATCTTTTATTCACTGTTATTTAAAATTTTCTTTTAATTTAAAATGATTAAATGTAGTTATTATTTTCTTTGTCATGTCAATCCCTGTTTTTTGTAAATGCTCGGCTACATTGAAAATGAGGGTTGCCCTCAATGTACTTCCGAGTCAAAATAAAGGTTGATTGATTGATTGATTGATATTAAATGTGCACAATATAGAGACCATATACATTTTAAAGTGGCTTAAGTGACTCGGTGTTAAGGTGTTATCGTCCATAGCAGAGATGATATGATATAATAATGATACTGACAAAGTGACTGACCCACATCTTCACAGCTTGTTTAGAAGCTGGACAGCCTGTGGGTAGAAACTGATCATTAACCGAATTATTAATCAGAAATGATTCAAAATATTATGTTTTCAAAATATCAAAAATACAACCATGCAGAGCAAATAATGGAACTGAGAGACTTGCTGGTGA
Source organism: Pygocentrus nattereri (assembly GCF_015220715.1). Lineage (NCBI taxonomy): Eukaryota > Metazoa > Chordata > Actinopteri > Characiformes > Serrasalmidae > Pygocentrus > Pygocentrus nattereri. The sequence goes on along the minus strand of NC_051234.1, from coordinate 2,037,519 downwards.
TCCATTCTGAGAATTTGATGACGACCCCTTAAACGTGTACAACTCTGCTGCCAGAGGAGTGACGGCACGTACAGTGTGACCTACTGTGTTTCCTATCACTGTATAAAAGATGCACGAGGCTTCTTTTATTGCTGGATTGCTCGTTCAGAGTAAATTGGATCAGTGAGTGCTTATAACAAATTATTGATTTGTTTGTTCAGAGTATCAATAAAACATGTCTAATGTATTGAGTATAGTCAAATCCAAGTGTTTACTTTTTCAAAAATATGTGTGAGACGAACCAAATAGAAATCAAAATTTTCAGTTTTATGGGATCACTTTCTTTACATATCAAATAAACACAGTGATAGAATTCAGAAACTGCTTTATTAATTATTCATAAACATTATTGCTCAACCTTAAAGGGTTAATATTTACTGAACCGCTGAATTTGCTTTGATAAAAAAACTTGATGCTGTCAGACTCGGTGCTTTAGTTTCTCTCCTGAACATTTACTGTAATGTTCATGCTTTGTTTCATGTCTATTGATCATTGCAGTCTCTTGACATATGAGGACACATTTGGTTCTTAAAGGAAAAGTATTCAGATTTCTCTCCGTTCTCAGTGTTCAGGTTGCGCTTTATGGCTGTAGTCTTAACTAAATGCCACCATCAGGTGAAAGGAAGAACTGCAGTGTATTGTCTGGTGGGCCACTTACAACACTCTATAACAAAAACCACGGGCCGCTTAAAATCTGTCAGTGGGCCGCGTTTGACCCTGTGTCCAGACTTTGGACACCCCTGACGTACGCATATCATGCAAGGCTATGTTTAACACGTGCCCCCTCTGTGACTCCGGCCTTCAAAGAATCTTTATTGGCATCCTGGTGTCACAACTTTGGGCCAAATCTAATCTCAGATCTAATGTGGTTTCCTTGGACTGATAAGGGGTATTGCATTTCCCACCACAACACAGCTTTTGTATAGCTGCGACATACTGTACTGGGCTAATAACATTAGAGCTGGTAACTTTCCTCTGTCTGGCCGTCGGAGCTCAGAGAACCTAAAGCAATATTGCGGTGGAAATCAAATTTACACAGTTTTCCTCCTTACCCTGATCAGCCGAGACATGTTGGGTGTCTGAAGTTTGCTTCTTTAGTTTTGTACTGGAGCCTTGAGGCTAAAACAATGGTGGAAGCTTTTAGCCACCAGGTTAAAAAGTGGGAGAACCTGCATGACTAAATCATCTGCCATATGCAAGTTATTCTGTAATATCAGAAATGCAATTTTGACATCTTCTCATGTCAAGGAACCCTTTTTTTTGGACTTTCAGTTACATGTTGGTCCTTCTAAAAAAACCAGATGTGTTATTCGTGTCAAGTGGGGCAGTCGTGGGCTGGAGGTTAGGGAAACGGCCCTGTGACTGGAAAGTTGCGGGATCGATCTCCTCTGCTGACGGTCCGTGACTGAAGTGCCCTTGAGCAAGACACCTAACCCCCAACTGCCCCCCCAGGCCTCGTGGGTAGAGCTGCCTAGTGGCAAGTGTGCTCACTGGCCCCTAGTGTGTGTGTGTGTGTGTTCACTAGTGTGAATGTTTCACTGCATGGATGGGTTAAATGCGGAGGTCTAATTCCGCAGTGTGGAAAACACCGCTGGCTGATGGTTCTGAATTCTAGTCCAGGTTTATTTATACAGCCTTTTTGCAACAGACATTGTCGCAAAGCAAATTTTGAGAACATTCTGGGTCCCATGAGCAAACCAATGGCAACAGTGGCAAGGAAGAACTCCCTAAGAATGAGAGTATTCTGCATTAAAATACCGAAAAAGGGAAAAGCAGGTTGAGCAATGGCTACGATTAAATAAAATAAAATATGAATCAATTAAAAATGTATTTTGACCTAGGGGGTACCAAACGTTTGCCTACACCTGTAGTAGTGGGCTGTGTGGCAAAAAATCCCAGTAGAATTACACAGTAAAATTAAGTATAGGGTGGCCCAGAGGGCAGGGACTGGGTTCGATTCCCCAATTGGGCGACCAGAGTCAGGAGATGCTAAACTGGCCCTAAGTATGACTGTGAATGTGTCTGCCCTGTGATTGACTGGCGACCTCCCCTGGGTGTTTCCTGCCTTCCACCCAGTGAGCACTGGGATAAGTTCCAGCAGCCCCACCACCCAGAAGGATAAGTGGTTTAGAAAGTGTTTGTGTTTATTAAGTACGCGTCCTTGCATCTACACTTTTTGTCCATTATACCATATAGGAGCACTTTGTAGTTCTATAACTACAGACTGTAGTCCCTCTGTTTCTTTCTTACGTTGTTAGCCCCCTTTTACCCTGTTCTTCAATAGTCAGGACCCCCACAGGACCACCACAGAGTATTATTTGGGTGGTGGATCATTCTCGGCACTGCTGAGTGGTTGTGTGTTAGTGTGTGCTGCGCTGATATGAGTGGATCAGTGGAGTTTTTATCACCACCACTGTGAACAATTCTGACTCGCCATTTCACGTGAACCACTCACAGTGACTTTATTTACATCTGAGCCATTTAATTATACAGACGTTTTTTAAGAATGGGTGGAATTCCCCTTTAAAGGCCCAAATATGGGCCCCACCTTGGTATTTTGTAGTAGCTGTCAAATCATATATAGAAATCACTGAATCATGAGACTTTATCGTTCCCTTTTTAAACATATTTAATCTTTATTATCGTATTTTAAGGTCACTAACAATAGTAAGTCTAGGGTTTTAGTGGGTTTCAAGAGTTGATTAAGGCAGCGCAGCTACACTGCAGGGCAGCTACGCTGAAGGTTGAGCTGATTAAAGAGAAATACTAACGTGGCACCAGTAGCAAAGCGTTAGATTTCTCCGCAGATGCACCAAGACACTTCAGAAATATGAACGCAATCTCCCTTTTTTGTGAGGAAAGCACAGATGCAGAAGAAAATCACTCCATGAACACAGATTGAATTCTGAAAATGTAGCCTTTGGACGCCTCAGGCAGACAGTTTCATTTTTAGTAGTCTGCGGATTTATTCCAAAGATATCTCCAGGCCCTGCTCTCGCTGTGTTTATTAGCAGAGTGTTCGGGAAGCAGGCGTCATAGATGCTGTGGAGGTCATTTTTATGTTAAATGTTGCGATTTTCGCTCCCCTTCGCTTCCCGGAAGCCTGGTGAGAGGACCACACCTCTATCGGAGGCAGAGTGGTGATTACACTCCAAGAAAAGCGTCTTCCTGAGCTCATCAACACCTTTCTAGCATCGGTGGAGGTGAAATGTCAGCCTGCTGCTTGCGAAGCTCCAGGAAAGCTGCGACTTCTACCTCAAACTCCTTCCAGCGGAGGATGTTTCAGCCTTCGGATGCACTTTAAACCTGTTCTCACCTCAATAGTAATCGATCCAAAGTTTGATTACAGCTGTTTTAGCTTTTTAGCGATGAGGCTAATTTAACTAACAAGCAGGGGAGGCGCAGCAAATAGCACTGGACAAACTGCATGTGTCAATCATCACAAATTTACCTCAAACCATGTCGTGTTGTTAGTAAATAGACTTGCTTATAAAATGCACAACGTATTTAGTAGCCAAAAAGAATTTTAGTAGCTAAAACATAGTTAAACGGAGTTTTAATAGCTAAAAGTTTACTTTTAGTAGGTAAAAAGTAGCTATAAAGAGTTTTAATAGCTACATGTTTAGTTTTAGTAGATAAAAACTAGCTAAAAGGAGTTTTAATAGCTAAAAGTTTAGTTTTAGTAGCTAAAAAGTAGCTATAAAGAGTTTTAATAGCTAAAAGTTTAGTTTTAGTAGCTAAAAAGTAGCTATAAAGAGTTTTAATAGCTAAATGTTTAGTTTTAGTAGGTAAAAAGTAGCTAAAAAGAGTTTCAATAGCTAAAAGTTTAGTTTTAGTAGCTAAAAAGTAGCTAACTAAAAATAGTTTTCATACATTTTATAGCTAAGAGTCTGGCATAGAACATCAGAATCAACATTATTCTCTAATAGTCTTGCTTAACAACTTAACAAACTGAGCTATGTGCAATGATTTAGGCCTGCACTTAGCATTATGTTAATTAGATGGGTATAAGATTCCATCAGTTTAGACAGAAACTTGGTCAAAGATTGAGAAAAAACTAATTCTAATCTTTAGCCTATTGGGTTTCTAATACTATGTTAGCACTAAGCTAACACTGGTGAACACGAACATGAACAACATTAATATTCTGGCTGTTTTAGATTAAAAATGAACTTTTAAAGCTTTTTTCTGATGCTTGGAACAGACATGAACATATTTTACCATACCCCGACGCTGAGCTCCCGCTGTTTTCCATTCCTAAGCAATGAAACCTGGTTGGACTGCCCCTCATATACACAGTCAGGGTTGTATCTAGAACATCCAGAAGGCCTAAACATTTTTTCTTACTAAATTAGGGCCCACCCAAAACGTGAGGGGAAATCAAAGCATGATGGCCTGATTCTGCCTTCATTTCCTGATTATGTTTGTTAGTGTTTAGTCTGACAAGTTAGGCCTTCAGTTCATCTCCTGAAGTCCTAACCAATGGGAGAGCTCTACCTAGATACCATTGGGGGAACTTTCTGATGGGACAGTTTTCTGGTGGGTATTTTAAGATTTTGAGCCCTTTTGTTTCCAACTAAAACTGAACAATGAATTAAGAACATTATTCCAATAACTGAAGGGGATGCTGAGATTTTCGTTGGGAGTGACCAGGCTGGACAAGATTAGAAATGAGCAGATCAGAGGGACGGTGAAGGTGGAGCAGTTTGGAGATAAAGCCAGAGAGGCCAGGTTGAGATGGTTTGGACATGTGTTGAGGAGGAATAGTGGATATATTGGGCAAAGAATGTTGGAGATGGAGCTGCCGGGTAGAAGGAGAGGAGGTAGACCTCAGAGAAGGTTTATGGATGTAGTGAAGGTGGACATGGAGATGGTTGGTGTGAAAGTAGAGGAGGCAGTGGATAGGACAAGATGGAGGCAGATGATCGGCTGTGGCGACCCCTAAAGGGAGCAGCCGAAAGAAGAAGAAGATTCCAAAACTGAAGGGCTTAAATACAACAAATCTAACTACAAATTAGCCAGTAGGTATCAATGATTACAGCAATCATTAGATGTCCTCTGAAGGTCCAGAAGGCTCCGAGGGGTCCCCACTGGTTCCATTATCGGTTTGCTATGAAAAAAAATAAAGAAATATAAACCCAGATTTTGGATACCAAACATACCCTGGCTAAACCACTACACGTTTAATAGGGGAAACTATGTAAATGGGATGTTTTGCTGAGCGAGTTCTCTAACAGCCTTTGTTTTTAGACGGTGGAAGTTCGCCGCAAGTCTAATAAAATGTGGTTTAGATGGTTTCCTCCTCAGCGGATCAAAACTAATAAGTACGTTGCCAAGGAGTAAATCTTGGAGGATTGCTCCTCAAGGAAATGTGAAATGGGAGAACATTGGCTGTTCAAGGGGGGAGCGGGGGGGGCGCCTGCTGATAACGGTGGGCCTTCATTGCATTATATATCCAAGGCTGCGTTGTCTATTGATTTTCTTCTGCGACCAAGAATAGAGTGCTTGCTCAATTTGGACTGCATTGTACTCGCATTGAGTGATGCGATGCAACGCGAGGAGCGCCGTTAAAACTGGCACCTCAATCTTTCGTCCTCGGCAGTTCCTTTTATGCAGGTTGTCATTACCATAAAGCACTTCATAAAGAGGATATGGGGACATCTCAAAGGGAAATAAAGACTCCGCTGCATATTGCAAAACAGGAAATGGCGTAGTGGTGGTAGTAGTGTGCTTAAAGCGCACTAGTTTGACTCACTTACTGTCATTTTTTCCGAATCCGCTTCCTTGCCACCTGAATCAAAGCGGTCAGTGATTTCTGTGTTCAGTGTGGCCGCTGGGATAATTTGTCACAAAGTGCATGAAGTGGTCATGATATAAGAAAAATAACTATCAGTGGAATAACATCCTGCACACGTCCTGGTAAAGAATGGGGACCTCAAGCTAGATTAGATTTGAATGCAGCACATCCACGCAGAGCTGGAGTGAACAATGTTAGGACAGTTGCTTTGTGCTCTTAGCCTTAGCCAGTGAGCAATGCCGGTCACGCCACAACACAGAGAGTGAGGTGTGTTGGGGCGAGTGAGGAAGAATGAGAGGTAGACAGAAAGAGAGAGAGAGAGAGAGTGGAGGAGAGATATAGACAGACAGCTGTAGTGAATACGAATGGCAGGTATGGCTACAGGATTAAAAAACTCGATTACTGCGATAGCATCAGAATACACAGCGATTACCACCACACACACACACACACACACACACACACACCCCACATGCTCAGACTGCAACCCCCGAAACCAGCCCAAGCGTGACCAACTTGAGAAGAATCAATGCCGACCCGGCGCAACATCTCATCAGAACAAAACACGTCTGGATGTGGCCCCACCAGCCCCCGGCCCATTAGTGCCACTCAAACAGGTGTGGCTGAACAGAGCTCCCACTCTCCACAAGCTCCCTGTTTGTCTTTCTTTCTTCTTTCCTCTGTTTCTCCTTCCGTGTGAAAAAAAAGCAATTAAAATAAGTACCGTATTTTCCGGATTATAAGTCGCACTTTTTTTCATAGTTTGGCCAGGGGTGCGACTTATACTCCGGAGCGACTTATAGTCCGGAAAATACGGACTTCACGGCAACCGGGAGAATGCGCCACGCTACGTTCTCGGAAGTCATTGAATGGATCAGCAAAGCATGGGCTTCCGTGAAAACCGAAAGCATCCTGCTGGGATTCAGAAAGGCTGGAATAATTGCAAATGTAACTGACGACGAGTCTGACAAAAGCGACGAAGAAGAGGAAGCGGCGCTTCGTCCACCTCCAGAGTTAGCGGAGTTGTTCATAAGTGACACTGAGGATGAAGAGTTCAATGGATTTGATGATTTGGAGTGATATAAACTTTGATAAAAATGGTTTGATAAACTTGTTAGCATGTTCTTTGTTATAGTTTGTCATTGTTATCTGAATAACTGTTCATGTTACGTTAACTTGGATTTTATGAATCCCCCCCCCCCCCCCCAAAAATGCGACTTATACTCCGGAGCGACGTATAATCCGGAAAATACGGTAATCAAAATCCTTTTGCTTTGATTGACCGTTACTTATTGCTGCACAGCAAGAAGGAACCGGGTTCGATTCCCCGGCCGGGCAACTAAGGTCTCCTTTCTGTGTGGAGTTCGGATATTCTCCCCACAATGCAAAGATATAAAGCCAGGCTCATTGGATATATAAACTAATGTGTGTGTGAATGTTTATGCCTGTGTGTCTGCCCTCTGATGAACTGGCGGCCTGTCCAGGGTGTTTCCTGCCTTCCGCCCAATGAGCACTGGAATAGGCTTCAGCACTCCCGTGATCCAGGAGGATAAAGCAGCTTAGATAATGTGTGTGTGTGCGTGTGTGTGTGTGTGTGTGTGTGTGTGTGTGTGTGTGTGTGTGTGTGTGATAATGACTGAACTATCATTACACCACATAAACTTTAATGTTTTTGTGTTGACTGTTTTAAAAGTGGCTTTTTTAGCTCAACAATGCCACTAGCAAACACAGCTTTAAACTTTTTACACACATAAAATCACAATATTCTTCATTAAAACACATAAAATAAAAATATGTGTTTCTGTAGTGACAATTCTTAATTCCCCGCTCTGATTTCATTTTTCGATTTCTTTATAATATTATCATAGCTATAAAAGCTATATTTAGCTTATAATTAATGCCTTGGGTTTGAATACATCATAACAGAATCCTTATAAATAGCCTTAAAATATCTAAGGTATGAATTCTTTTTTTTAATGTTTATATTTATAAATTATATAAAATATATTTTATGTTTATATATTTATAAACATACATGGTCTTAGGCACCCAAGACACATTTTCGAAATCTATGTATTTTTGTATTTTGTGTTTATTTGCTGAGAAAAGTGTTAATATCTAAATAAACAAAATGTATAGAATATTAATTAATAATGATTATATATATATATATATATATATATATATATATATATATATATATATATATATATATATATATATATAAAATAAATAGTGATCTTCTGGATGTCAGTGTGTTTGTTTACCCATCTCCAAGTCTCTCCTCCTCGAGGAAGTCCAGTATTATATGTAGTTAAAAAGCAGCTCCTGGTTTGACCAATCAGTGCTCAGTAAATTGAGCTCATGATGTCATTGATGATATTAACGAGTCTCTGTGGCGGCTGTGAAGGTGTCCAGGAAAAATATGGACCCAAGAAATTCTTGTTACTTTTTATTGTTTTTCTGTTTATTTGAATTATGAATGCGACTTTATTCTAATGTATATTGTGATAAACTCACTGCTGAGGTCCACTGGTTAAACATTAGATGCCTAAAACTTTCACACAGCGCTGTATGTATACAAAAACAAAACATGCCGTTCATCCCAGTCCTTAAAGTGCATATATGAGCTGCAGACACCTGTTTTAAATGAACTGTTTCTGTGATGCCACTAAAACCAAAACATTCACATTTATCGGCCTGTTCAGCCTATAGCAGTTTAGCTCCGCCCATTGGTGCTGAAGTTATAAGGTATGTTTCAGGTTGGATTGCTTTTTGAATGAGTCACAACAATGCACAGGGTCATAAAAACAGCCCGGATAAATGAATTATGACTGCTGTTGGTGCTGGGGAGAGGAATAAATGTGGTTTTCAGGTGGAAAATATAAAATTAACAGTAATTACATTGAACACTACAGTTTTTCAAGAGAAGTGTGCTGTATTCCTCCATGACGAGCCCTTCACAGCTCTAAAAAGTGCAGCATCACTTACATCAATAATGGTCCACTGTTCCACCACGATGGCATCATAGGTTGTGTTTGCGTTGGAGTCTCCTTCCTGGAAGACGAATACGCTGTCTATGACCTTCGGCGGCTGGTCTGCGGGCGGAGAGAAGAGGAAGTCAGAGAGGCTCTCTCACTCAGTGGGGCAAGCAAGGGTCACATGGGTCGTGGGGTCAACTCACTGTAACTAAGCTAACAGGAAACAGCGGTGAAGTCCGGCAAAGCATACTGAAATGAGAGAGCAATGAAGTGAGGGAGGAGAGAGCTAAAGAGAGAGGGAAAGAAAAACAGAGCGAGAGAAAGAGAGAGAGAGGGGGGGGTAATAAAGAAGAAAGTGGAGAAGAAAGACACCTGGGGGTGCCGTTTCGTCTATTCCCTCAAAGCGAAATAGGTCTTTAACTCGTGACAGACGGCTCTAATTAAGAGCGTCCTTACGTTATGAAACATGAATATTGGAACGTTTTCAGTGTCATAAAATAAAGAAGCTGCATGAAGCTCGTTTTCAAAAGGAAGCCATGCGTCTCAGGCGGCTCCCGCTGTCCCCATGCTTGGCCCTGATTTAGAGCCATCGCTGTGTATGCACAGTTAATAAGCTCAGCAGGGCTTTCGGAGACGAGGCGTGCTCGTGAGGGAGTCTGCTCTCGCCTCCTCCTGTTTCCAGGGGTTAAATTGGGCCAGAATGATCCAAAATGGTGTTCCGGCACCTTAGTTATATTTGAAGTAGGCCTGTGCCTGGTAACGGTAAACGGAGTTACTGCAGTGAGAGTTCCCAGTAATGGTAAAAACACACGGTCAGTTATAAAACCCAATCATTTATTGATTGATTTCATTAAAACTATGGAAAGACAACGGGGTAAATTTACTTGAACCCAGCTTCGTGGGCTGGAGGTCGGGGAACCAGCCCTGTGACCGGAAGGTTGTCTGTTTGATCCACTCGGCCGACAGTCCATGACTGAAGTGCCCTTGAGCAAGACACCTAACCCCCAATTGCTCCCCGGCGCTGTGGATAGTGCTGCCCACCGCTCTGTGCTCACTGCCCCCTAGTGTGTGTGTTCACTAGTGTGCTTGTAACATGCTGTCATGCGTTTTCATGTCCAGTTAGTTGAATGGTTCATCCTGTGAAGTTCAGGTATGGTATCATTATATCTCAAATAATCTCGGATAATGCGACACACAAACTGTGCGAAGCACGCGGATGTTAGCCTGTTTTGCTAAATGGCTGAGTCTGAGGTGTTTCCTGTGTAAAAATGAAAATGAAAATGCAGCCGCCCCTTGATCTCCTCCCCTGTCCAGTCTGTTACATCTGAAGTAACAGTTTCGAGGTAGTGGAAATGTGAAGGACTTGCTCGTCTTTGGGTTTAGCCTTAGCCACCTTGGTCATTAGCATCAGACAGCATCATGCTTTCCCAGCCTTGTCCTTGCAAACAAGCTGTGGATCAGCTGGTGCACATGAATAACTGTAATGTTTCCTGTAAGGGTCCAGCCAGCCCTGCCTGCTGCCAGCAGAGGGCGGTGGCAGCAAGGTGCCCAGCCGGCCCCGCCTGTTGCCAGCAGAGGGCAATGGCAGCGAGGAGCCCAGCCAGCCACACCTGTTGCCAGCAGAGGAGCAGCGAGGAGCCACGGACTAATTAGACTCACTCAATACACCTGAGGCTCCCCTACTTAAGGCTGCAGCAAACGGCAGTGTTTGTCACACCTTTGTAGAGGGGTGAACGGTACGGGAAAGAAAAACAAAACAAAACAAAACAAAAAGAAATGAAAGGAAAGGAAAGGAAATGAAACTGCCCCAAAACCAAAAGAGGGCTGAGAGAAGTTGCTCTAAAAAATAAAAAGAAAGAAGAAGAGGGATGGAAACAACAAAAGATGGTAATTGCCCCAAATTACTCACAAAAAACACAAACAAACAAACAAAAAAGTATCCAAGCCATAAAAAAGGTGTTTGCTCTAAGAGCAAACAAGTGAAGGAAAGTCTGCCTTCCTGTCAGAATCACGGCGGCAGTGTCGTTATTGTTTATTTCTCCATTCTCACTCAGCCTCTGTTTGAGCACGCTGGCTCCAGTTCCTTTGCTTCAATCAGGGTTACCTGTGTGTCCCAGTGGTATAGCGGTAACCGCCAGTCCATACTGGGGCAGTTCGAACCCGGCTTGGGGTTATCCCAGTCTTTACAACGTCACAAACACACACTGCGTTGCCCCATTAAACCTCCTTACTCCCCTTTATTCTGGCTTTCAGTTCTGCGCTTGGGTCCGCCTCCCCGCCATCCACTAACAGTTTTCAAAATTCCAGGAGTGTCTGATGGCCAGCGGGGTCAGCAGATGGGATGCAACTATAAGACAAATGACTACAAAGCTCAGATTTCCTGTTCCACCTTAAATGGTGCAGCTGTTATATTCTAGCTCCTCTTCAGGTGCCATGCCACCTCCTGCTCACTTCTATGTCCAGTGTGTAATGTTACCATTACCATTAATTGACATGACAGATTTCATGCTGTTTGATGTCATGACGGCTAACTAATAGACATTTTTTAATACTTCAGACTGATGAGGTTGCAGGTGAAGCTTCCTTTGGATATCTCGTCCATGCAAGTCATGTTTGTACACGCAAATCTCTACAGATAACTGTGCACCTCCACACTTGTGCCAGCTGAACCTTCTTGGTCCTATGGGGTTTTTTCTATTTGAGAGATTTCTTGTATCTTCCAGATCTTGTCAGACCTTCACAAGTCTCCTAAACTGCCATTTCTTAATGACATTTTGCATAGTGGAAATTGAGCTGGAACTGCTTTGATACCTTTTCATCACCTTGCCCTGCATCAATTATCTTCACTTTCAGATCCTCAACCAGCTGTTTAGAGAAGCCACGATTGTTGAGGTTGTTGAGATTGTCTTTAGCACAAGGTTTGAAGAGTCAGAGAATTGATCACACTCTGAATCTGTCATCAGCTAACAAGTCCTAATGACAATTCTTGACTTGCTTAATCAGCCCTACAAAGCAAATTAAGGCCGTTTTCACACTTGTCCGGAATGTTTGAGTCCACTCCCAGGACTGATTTTGGCCTTGTTTAGGGGAAGGGTTCATTATCACTCATTTGCTTTCAGATGAGTTATTTTTGCTTGGATACACACACTTAAGTGGCAAAGGCCTGTGGTTTTTTGGATATATAGCATTTCAACATGTAGGAATGAAGCTTGAAAAGGAAAGTGACGCAGTAAGACAAAGCTTTCACATTATAGAATGAACCAGTGGACCGCACCAGAGTTCACTGGAAGTGAACCCTTGACTACAGATTTCAGGAGGACTAGAGATCAGATCTCTGGACCACTCCAAGGCTGGAAAGCGGCTTTCATACTTGACCAAATGTACCAAAAAGCAGAGCAAGCGGTCCTGGCTCTGGAAAAAAAAACTCTAGCTTGAAAATGCCCAGAGTTCTGAGACTTCACAACTGGAAGGGAGTCCAAACTTTTGCAAATGACTGCATTACTATTCCATTTTGTTCTCAACAAACAAAGTAACTTGGCCAAAGGGACCATATAACTGTGGCTAGATAGTTGGTTTGGTACTCTGGTGGAGCCTTGGTGATTAGTTTGCTAACAAAGTCAATTTCAAAGCTGCCTAATATTTCCCGGCCTCCTCCGCAGCTCATTATGAAGAGCCCCACCACCTCCCAAATTCCAATCTAACCCCCACCCGCTACTCTTGTTATCCTGGGTCGAGCATCCCCTCCCAGTGCTTGCTTTCTCATCCTGGTCCCTCCATCTCCACTCTAATGCTGTTTGTGCTGCTTGTGTCTGCTCGCCTGAGCCACTCCAGATTTCATTAGGGAAGTCCGGGAAGAGAGAGGGGGCGGGAAAATGAATGTGGGACGGCCTTCATCGGCCAGACCGGAGAGAGAGAGAGAGAGAAAGACAGCAAGAGAAACGAGGAGGACAGCCACTGCCTCTATTCTCCCATCAGAAAAACCCATTTAAAGCTCGACTTACTCAATTGAAGACATCTCGATGCCCTTTTCAAACAGGGGCCATTGTTCTGGCCACTATACATCAGATGTGTTCGCCTCAGGGGGCCGTAATTGGAAAAGTCCACTTGGGAGATTGCCTCAGCTCTTACAGGCAGACGCCGACGTCTCAGGCAAAGCCTCTATAGTGTCTACAGACCCACAGTGTCTGTTCAACAAAGCATCTAAGCAGCAGGAATTGCTGATGGAGACGGGCAACAGTGGGACAAGGAGTTGTGCTGCAACTATTTTTTACTATTGTTTACTTCTATAATTAATAATAAACAATAATTTGGTGAAAAATCAAATGTACACAATTTTTTCACTTAACCCAGGTGTGCTCGATCGGCCAGGGCATGTTTAGCTTCTTTCGATGAGCGCTGAAGTTACGAGGTTAAACACTAGAAGGCAATAGCCACTGAAACTTTTCTGTAAGTACATCCCTAGAACTTCTCAACCAGCTTAATCTGCATCCAGATCTTCATCAAGGTCGCTCAGACGGTTTCAGAACACAGTATGACTTACTGCGAACTATAAAAGAGCCAGAATTCAGCACAAACACCCTGTTGTCTATAGTGGCTGCTGCTGTGAAGTTTTATTCATCTTTATAGTTCACAGTAAGTCATACTGTGCCCTAAAGCTCACCGACGAGTCTGCGTGGCCTTAATGAAGACTGGGATGCGGTTTGAGCAGGTTGGGAGAAGTTCTAGGGATTCTTTTATGGAAAAAGTGGATGCGTATTTACTTCTAGCCTTTGTTAGCAATGTTAGGCTTGTAACTCTAAATTTGGACACCAAACATACCTTGGCTGATCAACTACATCTGGGATAAATGGACAGTGGTGCGAATTAGACTTTTTTCACCAAGTCACAGATGAGTCCACATACTTTTGGCCACATAGTGCATGACCAGATTATCATATATAATTTAGTTTTTAAGTAAACGACTTTCTTCCATAATTGACATTTGCTTTGCGACTAATTAACTTTGTTTTGTTGACTAATCTTAGCAGCCCTAGTGAGAACGTCCATCTGACGGAGCGGAGCAGCTGATGGAGCGCCCACATGCTAACCTGCCCCGGTCATGAAGCCTTGACAGCTTGATTTAGGCATGTGTGAGAGAGCCATGCGCTGCTCCAGACGGCTTATGTATATTTTAATAAAAGGCACAGTGTACAGTTTAGGTAGCAATGCACCTGGATTGAATGTGACACTTCAATCACCAGGCCGAGCTTCAGGTTGGTTGAAGCAGCGAGGGGTTGCTGGGCAGATTTTAGAGAGGTCAGCGTTTGGAAAATCGCATGTTTTATGCAGGATCAAGCTCCAGTATGTGTGTACAACCTTCCCTTGAAGATGAATGCCAGGCTTTGGTGGTTGTAGGTGTGCTGTGTGTGTGCATCCGTCATCCCTCCCTCTCTTTCTCTTTCTCTCTTTTCTCTCAGCAAATTTAGCGTCACCTATACTGCTTCATTTACAACCAGATTTCTTTGTGTCTCCATAAAAAAAAAGCCAGTCGAGGTATCTCCAAAAAACCCTTTCAGAGCATTATAATACCTTATTGGGAATTCATATGCCGAATACCAGTGCCTGAGTGGCGTCTGAATATAGAAAGCACAGCTTGAATAGTTATGCATATGAATGTCTCACAGCTGTGGATACTAATCCATTTCTGAGGAGGGTGGGGGAGGCAAAAGAACTCAGATGGAAAAGGAACCTTTTTAGTCCACATTGTCCATATCTTTTCTGCTGGGAATGGTGCGGCGGGGCCCTGTGGCGGTCCGTGTGGCTCCTGGTCGCCGCATGAATCTTTAATCTCTCTCGTCTCCCGACGCAGCCGAACAGCGGGCTGAGGGCGCTGCATCTGCAAAATTCAATAAGGGGCTGATATCCGACCCTTACCGGAGTCTCCAGCAGGCCCCTGCATCCCCGTGGGTGCACCCAGTCCTGTGCCGGGCGTTAAATATACCGTCCCCCCCCGCTCCACCCACTCTCCTGCTTGTTCACCATGGAAACGTGTCTCAGAGGGGGAGAGGGGGCAGGACGGGACCGTTCTAGAGGTAGGAGACTCGAGAGCCACCTCCGCATGTCAGCTAGATGGCACCGCAGCGGGAGGCAGGCGGAGAATGAGGTAGCCGAGCGGAATGCCACACAAGCAACAACAACCCCAGCCTAGGGGTATAAACCAAAAGGGGGGGGAAGGGCGAGGATGTTGAAATGAAGTGAATCGGTCCTTCACAATATAAGTCAAAAGTATAAGAAGTGAGAAACAGAAAATGTGTTCAATGGATACGTCATGAGTCAAGGCAGGGCAGCTAAATCTTAATTACTGTTTACTGCCAGGGGTTTGGGGGGAGGGGGGGGGGCATAAGGTTGCTAAGCCATTGATGTGGGAGTCCCGGTGGTTGCCAATGTGTTCCTAGACTATTGCTATGGTTTCCAAAGTGGTGGCTAAAGTGTTGCTAGGCCATGCTACAGTGTCCCGGGTGGTTGCTAAGGTCTTGCTAGGTTGCTGCTACGGTGTCCCAGGTGGTTGCTACTATGAGTGCATGTACATATGTATGTAAGTCTGTATGTAATGTTTATGGCTCTAGTTTGAAAACGGGGACCAGTGAAAATGAAAATCCAAATACAAGCATAGAATAATAAAATGAAGTTAGCTTGGTCAAGCCTCTGTCTTAAGTGCTACCTTTAGAGTTTGCTAGGGTGCTAACGCTAGCATTATTAGTATGTAAACTCAGACTGTGCCACTTTCACTCTCTCAGGCTTGAATAAACAGTTTCTGTCTCTGCAGACGTGAAAAACACAGCACCTAAAATTTATTTATAGCCAGATTAATCTTAAAGCATGAGACCTGTTGTGTTCCCATAATCCTCTGAGTGTCTTTTCTTTATATAAACTCAAGCTGATTTCACGTGACTCAAATTTATCACCAGCCAACATTCTCTAAATACAGTTAGAGGAACGTACAGTAATACAGTGGAGCAAGCTGGAAATGGTCCCTCTCAGCACATATGTAGGCTTTCGTTTAGGATAAATTTACCCGTTGCAGATGACCGCCAAAAAATGGGGTCATTGTCTGTCTTTACGAGTTGATGAGCATCTGAACATGCAATGAAATTTGTTATTGCACCCCTCTGGCTCCACCCTCTCGTCGTCATCATCACCACCTGTGTCTTGTTTTTTCCTGGTAGTGTATACATGTAGGTCCCTCTTTCAATGTATCTTGACAAGTGAAGTTACATTACATTTACAGCATTCGGCTGACGCTCTTCTCCAGAGCGACTTACAATTTTGATCATTTTTACACAGGTAGGCCAAGGCGGTGTTGGGAGTCTTGCCCAAGGACTCTTATTGGTGTAGTGTAGGGTGTTTACCCAGGTGGGGACTGAACCCCAGTCTACAAGGCAGAGGTGTTAACCACTACACTAACCAACCACACAGTTTTACAGGGAGACATGACAAAATCATTGGTGGAGGTTAAAAAAAAAACGGATGCAGGTGGTAAAGATTAAGCTGGACAATGGTAGAATATCACTTATCATCAATAAGCGTTTAAAGCCAGTCCATGATGGGGTGGCGACCAGACGAGCACCCTAAGTAAATGAAGTCATCTTAAACCTAGTCAATACTATATTGCTATTATTTATCATTCTAAGATTGACGTAGGAATATTGTAAAATTATTTAAGCTTTTTTCGTAAATTATTAAATTTTTTTTATCTAGTGAAATTGTAATTATTCTATTGGCAGAAAATGTTGCTTCCTTCAAATGTTAGCTCTTGAAACAAGCCATATGAACTGCATTATAATAAGCAAAATAAAGACAACGGGTCTAGATGCAAGTAAAAACATCACATCTAGAAATGAGCTGAATGATCTTTTAACACACTTTAAACAGTTTTATAATGAGAAATACTACATAAATACATGTTGACACAAGTGATCTTAATAAAAGATCTTAAATTGATTTTGTTGTCGTTTATTGGTTGCATATATCCATTCAAATATTTTATGCCCTTGTGCTCATGCTGTTGTCAGTTATGTGATTTGTGATGTATTTTGTTTTACGTTGTTTTTTCGCAGTAAAATGGCATATTGTTCCACTAACTGGAATTCATAACTTTTACATGAATGATTTTAGTTTTTATTTTAGTGCTGCAATCATTTAATTTGTGCTAGATCTTTTCTAGCACCAGTGCTACCTGCTCAAAAAGTTTACATACAGCCCTGCATGTGTCGAGTTTTCAGTATGTGTTTCTAGCCTAACCTCATTTCCTAGTTTTGTCTTGTCTCTTATTTTTTCCATTTCTGGGGACTTTTTCCTTTCACTCCACTACATTTCAGAGTCTAATATCGACTTTTTCCTCCTACATTTTGAGAAATCTGCCGTTCCTTTTGGTTTCTGTGTGTATAAAAACGTAACATGTCAAAACGAAAGAAGCGCAAAGCCAGAGCACCAATCAGGTCCCAGCGGTCACTTTGTTCTGAGCTGGTTTTGACCTGTTGGTCAGACCGACCCAGTGCAGCACGCGGTTCAACGTCAGCGCAGCAGCGTAAAACTTTGGGAGAGTCTGTTCAACATAAATGATGAACTAACCTAACTTTGTGTAAATAGAGCTCAATATAGAAATATGTCCACATATGCAGTCGAGACTGACGCGGCTTTTTTCTGAATTTCTACAAACACCAGTTCATTTTATAGTAAATGAGTTTGGGCTGGTTTATGTTTATGAACAGACGCCTACAGATCAACATAGTAAAGGAGCTCATCTGTGATCCTGAGTTTAAAGCCAGTTTTTATTCAACTTAAACTTGGAACTAAGTTGTAAATAAATCTGAAACTGAAACTTTGCTTGTGTGTAAAAAGTGATTTCAGAGCCACTCGGTTCTCCCTGATGGAAACTGTTTACCTTCAGTGTTTTGTGCTTCTGATCATTTTAATAGACGTCAGCGTCACTAATTAATGACGTTCTATTAAAAGACTGGTTTACCAAGAGAGACGCTGGAGGACTTTCACCTGAAATGAGTTCATGAAGCCAGTCTGGTTATAAAAATGATAACAGGACATCAGAGCCAGAATTACTCTTTTAGTACTTTTACTTTATACATTTGAAGGTAAATACATTAGTACTTTTACTCAAGTGGAGGTCTAAAGGGAGGAACTTCTACTTTTACTGGAGGAATATTTTACCTTCTCTACTTTAACTCAGGTACAGGGTTTGTGTACTTCGTCCACCTCTGAGATTCAGGGGATATCGGTGGGATTTTCATTGTGTGCTTCTTCACTGGAAGAGCTGTGCCGATGTTTGCAGTGAGCCCACACATTCAAAGTGCACTGGGGAGAGTTCCTCTCATAAGGAAATCAAAGACTAGACTGAAAAAAAACCCAGCAGCTAAATTTGGAGCGATGTGGAGCACGTGATCTGCGGTCTGATAATGCATGCGTCTTTGCCTTCTCCTGCAATTAGACGCCTCTGAAAAAGAAAGAAGACGCGCTCGTGGTCCTTTGATATCACGTCGTTCCTCAACAACTCGGCGGGACTCTTCAAACGCCTCCCTCCTCTTTCGTGCTCCTCTCTCGCTTTTGCTGCACCTGCGCTCCACTCCGAGCCAAACAGGTCCTTCGGCGCTAATTGGCGGGGGGTTATTTTGAAGTATTTTCATTTTAAGCACAGTTAGTTGATTTATGCTCCTCTTCAGTGACTATCAAGCCGGGCCAGGACTGCCACAGGGACGCCATCCGTTGCAGGTTCTATTGTGGCTGCTCAGAGTGAGGCCTTGAAAATTATCTAATGAGAAGTTGAGGTTGATGTATTGCTGTTGTCATGAACATTCTGGTGCCATATTGTTTCCACCAAAAGCTCTGAAATGTTCTCAACGATGACAAATGTCTTCTTCTAAGCAGTCCACCGGTTTTACCCAGCCGCACAAAGCCTCCTACATCAGGCCGGCCCCAAAGAACATGAGGCCAAACTCAAACCACTCAGCTCTTTCTACTTAATAGAAATTCGGTCAAATAACTCTTTGTTTCGGATGCCTTTCCTGATTACGCATTCAGAATGCACTGCGCTGTCTGCACTCAGGTGAACTAAATCTCAAAAGGCATTACGGTGAAACGCTTAATTATTGAGACAGAAAGTAAGGCAGGGTGCGCTAATTTGATGGAGTTAATTGTATGTTATAATAATTGCTGATCCTTTCATTTGGAGGAGACGAATTAATGAATTTAATGTTATAATTGCTTGCAAAGCAAAGACGGTGGAAAGGACTGCGGAAAGTGATCAGAATACATGCCCTAACTGGAGTACAAACAGAAGGTCCAAGAGTCTACCAAGTCATGGGTTTGGCCTTAAGTCAAGAGTTATTGTTGTCATTTTGCTATGCAATTGATTTTAAACTGTACATCATTTAATTGTAATTATAATTACACAGTTCGTTTACATTCGATTTACAGGTTCGAGACTTCGTTGCTCTTTGTCTCAAAGTGAAGACACAAACCAAAACTGTTCAAGTTCTAATCATAACAAAAAAAATCCAGACTTTCTATGGAATTTCTCTGCGTGTAATTCCCATAAATGTACACTTTTGTTACTGCCAGCAAAAATTGCATCTACTAAGGGTTAAACCTCTCCCTGGCCCCCATCCCCCTCATGTTTTAATGCACTAATGGAAAACCCTCACCGTTGTCGTTGCCCAGATGGAAGTAGCCATCCACCAGGGATGCCCCGCTGTTGAAGTGCTGAGTCATGTGGTCCAGCCAGTTGGCCTCGACGGCACGGGCCCCCTCCTCCTTCTGCTGCACCCTCAGGGGGACTTTCACTGTGTAATACTTCAGCGGGTTCCGCTGGCCACCCGGGTAGTTGAACAGGCCGAAAAGCTCAGCGCCTGTGAAGGACAAGAGAAAATGCTCTTAGCAAAACGCAACGCAGATGTGCTTCATGGTGCGTTCAGATGTTCCTCGTAAACTTCCTTGATTGACTGACAACGTCATAAACATAAGTTCCAAACTTGAACAAACAATGTGTTACCTAACTTTGAGTTACCACCAGCCAGAACATTTCATGGTGCCGCAGCAACGCAACAGACCAAGCTGGCACTGGTCCATCTCCGCACATATATACTCACCGTCAATATAAGCTGTCAGTCACTGATGACCACCCAAATGTATGTTATGGTTAAGTGGGAATTTTCTGTATATACGAGTTGACGAGTGCTGTCCGAACGCACAGTGGAACAATCCTCTCCTGGAACATTCTGGCTCCGCCCTCTCGTCTTCACGGTCACCTGCGTCTTGTTTTGTCTGGTGGTGTGCTGTATTTATTATCCGTCTTTCTGTGTTGGCTGTAAATTCTCGCATGTGTCTAGTCTGTGCCATGTCTAGCTTAGAATAGCTCCTTTGTTTTGTCTTGTTTCTTGTTAATTTCTTGCCCTTTTCCTAGTTTGTAGTCTTTTAGTCCTGTTTATTAATGTTTTCCTACTTCACTTTTTTTATTTACGAATACAGATTTGACTACACTACAAAGTAATGTGTTGAACTGAATTGATCTCTTATGATAAAACCTGAAAAATGACGATATGTCTGGATGCATTACTTGACAAGTAAATTCATTAATCTCTTTCTGCAGGCTGCCTGAGAACATCCCAAAATCAACCTTTTAATTAACATGATCAAATAAAACATTTTCCCTGTAAGTAATTAACTAGAACGACGTTGGTTCTCTGTCCATTAAATGCTGTGGCTTTTTATGGTGAGCTGCTAGTGAGCAATGAGGTGTGAACGAGATGTTATTGGACTCTATAGAATATATTCTCAACAAGTTCACAGCTTCTACTGAGGGACCTCCATAACAGGCATTTTATGGCCTCTATGAAAAGAGGTTAAGTTACTTTTGGACAGTTGATTATTTGACTATATTATAATATTTTTAGATCATGTTTTATTGTATTTATTCATGATATAATGCTAGCTCTTACTTCTGCACTTTGAGTAGCTGGTTAACGTTAGTTTGAAATATTATTTTATTTATTTCATTCAAATGTGAAAGTATAAAAATGAATGTACAAAACAAGGAAAAAAACAAGTAAAAGACCAGGCTAAGCTAGGCTTGACATCACTGAGGATTAAACGTTATGCTCAAACTACATGCTTTTCTAATTTTCTAAGTGTAAATAAGTTAACAGATCCTCTAAAGAAAAAGAAAAAAAAACACTTTGTGCAAATTATAATGTACAATTAATATGCTGTTCTCAACATGCTGGAAAACAAATACATATGTATACTTAGATGTACCATAACACTTTGTACAGGCCACATTTTGTGTTTTCTTTCCATTATATTCAGCCAATGAACAGGAATTGTGCAAAAAATAGTGTTAACTTGTTTTCACTTAGCAAATCAACAAAATGTCACTGGATCAGGGGCGCACAAACTTTTGCACACGCCTGTTACCCTTTCTGCCTGTGCCTTGACCTCTGCTACGCACTTTGGCCGTGGCTTTGGGAATAACCACAATAAACAGACCACATTTTCATACAGAACTACGCTTGCTTCAGTGAGTCCGGCATGAGGGCGCCTGGTTGAAACCCATTACAGACAAGAGTCGAGATGTTAAAGGTGCCCTTTATTCCGGAGGAGCCAGAGAGCATCAAATATTGAATAATAATCGTGCTAGTGGTGCTCCGTGTGCCCAGGTCTATGGCTCCAGTTCATAGCTACTCAATTATGCTCTGGGCAGCTGCGGCCTACACTAACTCTTGCTCTCAGGATGCAGTTCAGCTATTAATTGATCAAATTTCCAAAAGGAAAGGAGGGTAGCTAATTAGTTAAATCAGATGATGCGCTGCAAAGCCTGAACGAGCGCTTAGGACAAGCAGGCCGATGCAGAATCTGCCTGGTGACCGTCTGGTCCTCTTCAATATTATTCCGCTTTTGCTGGACACCAAATTAGCTTTTACGTCTGAAAGAAAGTGCACCTAATGGATTCAAATAGGCTATGATGAATTTGTTTGTGTGCTCGACTGGACCACACTCAAGCTGCCCTTTTCAAATCTATACAAGAACTAATGGATAGCTGACCGAAAAGATAAATACAGATGCACTTTGGCTCTGGCAGCGGCCGTTCGGGTTGCCACTGACTGCGTCGAGCCATTTACCCTCTCTCTCCCGACCAATGCAAAGCAAATGAGGGAACAGGATGTTTTCCAGCCGCCCACACACGCGCGATCAGAAACCGTCATGCCTCGCTCGCCGCGCTTCTCCGTCAAACATAGTCAGGGAGAATGAATCATTAATTGTGATTTCTCTTCGGCTCTGGATGAGTGAGGTGACAGGCAGGCAGTGAATTCACAGCTCTGTCAGAGGCCCCGTCCCACGACCAGCTGTGCACATATCACCACACCACCTTCCAACGCAAGTACGCTAGAGAAGGGCGCCATTAAAAATGCCCATATCTTTGCAACCTCTTCGGTGAAAGAAGTAGTTCAGTTGAAAAATCTAAGAAGAAAGAATAAGACCCTTATTAGTCCCACAACGGGGAAATTTCAACTCCGCATTTAACCCACCCATGAAGTGATACACCACATACACTCTAGTGAGCACACACACACCAGGGGGCGGTGGGCAGCCCAATCCGCAGCACCCAGAGAGTAATCGGGGGTTAGGTGTCTTGCTCAAGGACACCTCAGTCATGTACTGTCGGCTCCGGGGATCGAGCCGGCGACCTTCCGGTCACAAGGCTGGTTCCCTAACTTCCAGCCTACGACTGCCCCAACACTGACCTGAACTGAACACAACTTTCCTCTTTTCCACCAAACATGGTTCATCAGCCAAGTTGTGCTTGGTGTCTAAAGTTGTACTTGTTGCATAACAACTTCAATGCCAAAGTAGCTAGCAAGTGTCACGATTGGCCCCTTACAGTCTTCCATGTGCTTTCTTTGTTTTGATTCCTCCCTGTCCTGCCCCCTTGTTTCTTGACTCCACCCTTGATTGTTCTCACCTGTGTTATCCACCTGTGTCTTGTTAACCCTTGTTGTTTCCTTGTATTTAAGCCCTGTGTTTTCCCCTGTTAGTTTGCAGGTCATTGTTCTGCAATGTGGTGTTTAACGTCGCTCTTCCAGCCTCCGTTGTGTGTTTTTCCTGTATTCCTTTTTGTTACGTCTGTCTGTCCCTCTATCTATCCGTGTTGGCTCTCTGACCCTGGATTTGCCCCTAATAAAGCTCACTTCTCTCAGCATGTGCATCCACCTCATCATCGCTTCATGGCGTTACAGCAGGCAACGGGAACCTATCTACACGAATTAGCATCCCATTAAAAGCCCAGCCATGATGGTGCCTTTCAGAAAATTTCACAACCGAAATTTGGTTCTCTGGTTCCCAGAGCGAATACATGTTTCAAATGAAGGTAGTGATGATGTCCTTACTGGACCTACACTATATGTGTAAAAGTATCCAGATGGCTACTGGATTTCTTTCCAGTTATCTCCCCAGTTTAGTTGTATTCATCTGCACCTACTAGTAAGGACTCCCTCAGTCACACAAGGCAACCACCACATCTTTATGAACTGCTGCTAATGCAACGTCACTGGACAGCTGGACGCACTAAGAGGAGAACGCTAACCACAAGTTCTGTTATGCCAGCTAACAGATACCTGTGCTGTCTTGCCTCGCGCTGAGTCATGGGGGCAGAAGGAGGACCTTCCTACCCACCCAGAGACAGCAAGGCCAATTGCACTGTCCTGGACTCCTGAGCACAGATGGCTGTAGCGTCACCAGAGACTGAGCTCATGATTTCCTGACAAAAGGGCCAACACTTAGATAGCTGCACCACTGAGAGCTGAAAAGACCCCCCAGAACATTGCCCACAGACCTGGATCAATCCAGGTAAAGGGGCCCAATGCCAAGCACCTTCTACAGGGGTATAAAGCCCCCTCTGGGATTTTGTGTCTGGTTCCCAGAGTTTTTCAAGTGAAGCTAGTGGAGTTGAAGAGAGTCCATTCTTTAACTACAACGTGTCTGGGAGCTGTCGTCGACTCCTGGCCGATGACTCTGAAAGTCAAAATGCTCGAGTCGACCCTTCAACTGATTTTTAATCATAAATGGCTTGAGCGGCATTTTGGAAGAGGTGTGAGTAATACAGGGAAGAGTTTTTGTTTGAGTAGCGTGACGGACTTTACGATAGGCCAACACTGCTCCCCAGCCACTGTAAGCACCTGATTAGGGTTGCCATAAACAAGGATTAGAAACGGTCCACGGCCCGAAAACCAAAAATAGACAATATTTGGTTACCGTGCAGTACACCTGTCTGAAAGCATGTGCACTTGAAAGGTTTCTCCAGTTGATGGAGCTGATTCCTTGACTCCATTTCATTTTAACCAAGACCGCGCATGGGATGGAGATAAAGGACTGCAGCAGAGATGAAAACATCTCCCACATTTTCAGTGCCTACAGTTACAGTGATGATAAAGTCATAGATGGTCTGAGAAAGTCATTACTGTGGTCATAATTCTTTGAAAATGAATCATTATTAACCAGATTTCCAATAAAAGATATCTTCATTCTAAGGCAGTCGGATGTTATATTGTTCCTCTTTTCACGAGAGGAACAAAAGTCGAATTTTACATTCCACCTTAAATGATACAGAGGTTACCTTTTATAGTGCTCAAAGAATTAGTTAAGGATGGTTTAATCTCTTATTTCCTTTATCCCTGGTTCTGGCGCTGTCTTGGTAAAAAGAAATGGGGTCAAGGAGTCAGCGCTGGCGGAGACAGCAGAGTGCGGCTAGATAGCGTAGCCAGAGAGGCAAGGCTTAATGGTGAAGACGGTGCAGGAAGGTTTGAGAACGGAGCTGTTGTGGCGAGGCCTAATGACGGAGCTGTTGTAGGGCTACAACAAAACAAGCATGGCAAGGCTCAACGCTAATGGGAGGTGCAGCATCCCCAATAAAAGGACTTTAATGTTGTTAATGTTGCTGTTCTGTTATTTTGAGGGGTGTGTGTGTGTGTGTGTGTGTGTGTGTGTGTGTGTGTGTGTGTGGCTTTCTGCTGGTGTTTCAATGAAAGAAAACAGCTCACAGCAGAATCAAGGCCTCTCCCATGCCATAAATATCATTGGTGGACAGTAAGTAAATGTAATTACTGTACTTAAGTAGTTTTTTCTGTGTATCTGTACTGAAGTTTTTCCATTTTGTGTCACGATTCCTAGTCCTCCATGTGCTTTCTTTTTGATTCTTCCCTGTCCTGCCCCCTTGTTTCTTGACTCCACCCTTGATTGTTCTCACCTGTGTCTTGTTAACCCTCGTTGTTTCCTGGTATTTAAGCCCTGTGTTTTCCCCTGTGAGTTTGCTGGTGTTTGTTTGATCTTTGTATGGCACTGTTTGGTGTTTGTTCTGCTGTTATTTTTTTCCTAGTCTCTGTTTTTGTGCTTAGTCTGTGTTCCTTGTTGTCATGTCTGCCCATTGATCTATCTGTGTTGGCTCTTTGACCCTGGACCGTTTTGCCCCTGAAAAATCTCGCTTATCTCAGCATGTGCGTCCGCCTCATCATCGCTCCCCCACGTTACATGTTGGGCGACTTTTTCCTTTCACTCCACTACATTTCAGAGTCTAATATCCGACTTTTTCCTCCTACATTTTGAGAAATCTGTCGCTCCTTTTGGTTTCTGTGTGTATAAAAACGTAACTTGTCAAAACGAAAGAAGCGCAAAGCCAGAGCACCAATCAGGGCCCAGCGGTCACTTTGTTTAGAGCTGGTTTTGACCTGTTGGTCATACCGACCCAGTGCAGCACGCGGTTCAACGTCAGCGCAGCAGCGTAAAACTTTGGGAGAGTCTGTTCAACATAAATGATGAACTAACCTAACTTTGTGTAAATAGAGCTCAATATAGAAATATGTCCACATATGCAGTCGAGACTGACGCGGCTTTTTTCTGAATTTCTACAAACACCATTTCATTTTATAGTAAATGAGTTTGGGCTGGTTTATGTTTATGAACAGACGCCTACAGATCAACATAGTAAAGGAGCTCATCTGTGATCCTGAGTTTAAAGCCAGTTTTTATTCAACTTAAACTTGGAACTAAGTTGTAAATAAATCTGAAACTGAAACTTTGCTTGTGTGTAAAAAGTGATTTCAGAGCCACTCGGTTCTCCCTGATGGAAACTGTTTACCTTCAGTGTTTTGTGCTTCTGATCATTTTAATAGACGTCAGCGTCACTAATTAATGACGTTCTATTAAAAGACTGGTTTACCAAGAGAGACGCTGGAGGACTTTCACCTGAAATGAGTTCATGAAGCATATATATATATATATATTCATATATTGCTGCTGTCAGAACAAAACATTGTATCTCCATTATTACTGTTTTTCATTTTTTGACATAAGTTGAAAATGCCCATTATCTGTTACATTGCGTCAAACTTTCATGATGAATGGACCAAAAGAAACGGCCCGAAATGACTTGGAGAAAAGTCTGGTTCCATTGACTTACATTAAAAGTAAAGTATATGTTTACCATTTTGGAGATACGAGGTTTTGCTCTGATAGATACATGTATGTGTGTATGTATGTGTGTGTTTATGTATGTGTATATGTGTATGTGTATATATATAAACACTGCAAGTCCTGAATGAAAAAAGCACTCAAAATTTAGGCTTGAAGATGGTTGCTACTTTAGCTTTTAGCAACTTGACCTTCTTTTGTCCATTTCTAAAGTTAACCGCATGCAGTTTCAGAAACCACATAAGCAGGTCTATTTGAAGCTACTTAACAAGCTTGATATCTTGGTTTGAGGCAGGTACATGATGCTCTAGCCATGCCAGCAAGTTTTCATGATGCTAACTGGTGAGGTATAAGCTTTTATCACTTGGTATTAGCCTCATAGCTCCAGTGTAAAACTAAACTTACAAAATTCTTCTCTGATCTTGCCTAATTGACTATATTTGTGGAAAGTGGAATATAATGTAAATTTGAATTTCTTTAGGCCGTATTATTCAGGAACTACTATATATTTTGTAGTTCTAAAAGTGGAGAGCTGAAGTGTCCTACCTCCCGGCCCCCGCAACGTCTTAATCACACAGCTTATAATACATGTTGTAATGCGGCTCTTACTCGCATCAAAAAGACGCAGCGCCAGTGCTGGAAAAACCGAGCCTCTCAAGACATGAAAGGAGTCGGATGACAAACCGGCTGCATGACGTTAGCTTAGCTACCCCGCGAAGAGGCCCTGTAGTGTAAGTGCCAACATGCCGGTACAAACAAGAAAACAAGCGCATGAGCGCAATTACAAGCCTTCACATCCCTCAACATCTCTGTCTGATCAGCAATCATCTCCGTGACGGGGTCACAGTGCTCTGCATCAGCGCAAAGCGCTGCTGGAGAACATGACATTCCATCAGCTGCTTGCCTAATCCTTTCTATCTGAACTATTTCAATCAACACAAACACATTGCTAAATAAATCCCTCGTGTCCTGACCTCTGTCTTCTCCAGGGCTTAGAACTTCGGGAACATTTGGACATGGATGCGTTTGGCTGTTTACAGAACAACTGCCTGTCAAACCATAAATAGTTTTCACTGAAACATTGACGACACACGCCAGCCTAACTGGCTGCTGTGGTAGCTTGTATGGAGTAAGATGATCAGTAAACCAGGACTACATGCCTCTTTTTTACCCCTTGTCACATGAGTGGCCTGCTTACCCTGCTTACTGGAGGCACGAGCTTCCTCCGAGACCACTGCGTCTTTTCGAACTGCCGCTGACGCAATGTCACCGCGTCGCCCTGAGTGATATGGGGGGAAAAGGAGGGCCATCCTACCCAGCCAAGGAGAGCGAGGCCTATTGTGGTCTTTTGGACCCCCAGCCACGGATGGCTGTACCATTTTCTGATTAAGGGCCAATGCTTAGATGGCCACTTGGGAGCCCTGAGACCTCCAGAAGCATTGCCAACAGAATGGGCCCAATCCAGATGAATGGGCCCAATGCCAAGTACCTGCTAGAGGGGTATTAAGCCCATCTACCACTGGGCAGTGGAGCAGAGGAACAGCATATTTTATTGTATTGTATATTGCATGGCACAGTTCTGTGTTCAGCTCTGTTCCTTTTCTCTCTCTGTATCTACAGAGACTTTTGTTTCTAGCAGTATCTGAGCTCAGGACCGTCTTTCTTTCTAACCTACTAGCAAAGATACTTTCTCTAGACAGACAAAGCTCTTCTTGTAAGTCGCACTGGATAAGAGCGTCTGCTAAACGCTGTAAAGTAATTATTTTTGTAACAGTGGAATTCTCTGGAGTGATGAAGCTTCATCCAGTACCTTTGTGATGAGGTGAAGTGATCCAGAACTGGTCATCCAACTCAGTACCTG
This sequence comes from Pygocentrus nattereri, assembly GCF_015220715.1. Classification (NCBI taxonomy): domain Eukaryota; kingdom Metazoa; phylum Chordata; class Actinopteri; order Characiformes; family Serrasalmidae; genus Pygocentrus; species Pygocentrus nattereri. The sequence continues at coordinate 2,009,333 of NC_051234.1, read as the reverse complement.
ACCTCACTTCTGGTCTTGTGGCTGAATGCAGTCAAAACCTCTAGCAGTGTTCACACCAGCCTGGCTTGGCAAGCTATACCATATTATCAGGGCTGTATCACTGTGACATACACTGAGCTACAAAGTCACCCCATAAAGTGTAATGACACCATCGAATGTCAGAAAATATTTAATGATATAGACAAATATGACTTATTACGAAAGAGGCTTATTGGAATAAGTGTTTTTAATAGTTTAGTTAGGTCTGTGTCAGTTGGCATAAAGAGCTTATGTAGGTGCCATTTAGCCTTATGACCTACAGCAGGGCTTATATAGATGTCATGTAGCCTAATGACCTACAGTGCAGCTTATGTAGTTGCAATGTAGCCTAATGACCTACAGTAAGGCTCAAGTTGGTGTCATGTAGCCTAATGAGCTACAGTAGGGCTTATATAAGGGGCCATGTGGCCTGATGATCTATAGTAGGGCTTATGTAGGTGTCATGTAACCTACAGTAGAGCTTATGTATGCATATACGTTAACGTAATAGGCTACAGCAAAATGTTACCATGGTAATGTTATCTTTATTGGAATCCCTCAGAGACCCCTTAGTCTCCTAATTTTCTCAGGTAGCACTGCAGCATAAGCTTATTTGCAGGCCGCTATATTAGCCAACTAATGAGCTCCTAGAATAAGTGTTTATAAATGATTTTGTAGGACTATTCCAGTTGTCATGAAGGGCTTTCGTAGGTGTTATGCACCCTTATGAGCACTGACTCACAGCCTCTGCATTTGCTAAAAGTGTAAAGCACACCTGATTCAGCTCAGCTATTAGTTAGCAGGTCTGAGCTGGATGGAGTTATAACAAAAACGTGAACTGTCTGGTGGTCTCCGTGGACTGGACTGAGACACTCCTCCAAAGTGAAGCTGTAGAGCTCTGATTGACAGCAGCTTTTGGCAGAGGTCACTGCATTACCGTGGGTGGGATCGGCGGGATCGGTGCAGTGTGTGGGCCGCTGGTGGGATTACTCTACTCCTGAAGCCGAAGCATCCCCATCCAGATGGACCCCAAGCTGCCACTGCAGGAGTCCCAGCATGCCTCGCTCACACTACACGGCATACGGTATGCACAATGCCACATTTTCAGCAAAAAAAAAAAAAAAAAGCCTCACAAAACGGTCGAGGACGAGGGCGCCATCTGGTTTTCCCCCAAAAAACAGTCTGAACAAAGCCCCATCTAAACCCCACTGTGTGTTTGTTGGAAATGCCAAGGCTGTGTGGTCCTACATTCAAGCCATTGTCTGTGTCCACCGCAATGAAGGACGAATAGATGCTGAAGTTACATAATCTAAACTTCAGACGTTAGCATGTAACAGCAGCGCTCATCATCTAATCCTGATACATCAAAGAGCTTCCCTGAAGACAGAGGATTGGGAAGATCATCTCTCGCCGTAATCACTTCGACAAAAAAAGATGTTTTTCTTTTTGAAATGAGATTTCAGAACGAAAGATGTCTCTGAAAGCTCTCCAACTGCGTCAGATGAAGTGTGGTGTAGTGAGAAGTTTACGAACAAACAGAAGTCTTGAGTGAGATTAATTACAGCAGTGTTTCCTGATCCTCGCCCTGAAATATCCTTTAGTGTCTGCCTTGCCTTAAAAACGCCCACTTCAAGTCATTAAGGTTTTGCTAATTCGATTATTAGCTCCTTAAACGCTCTGATTTTATTCACGTTCATCTATTAAGACTCTATTTGTAATATTTGACACTCAAAAAAACGTATTGTTGGAACAAAACCTCGAATTTCCAAAAAAGATTCTTAGAGTTCTTTCAGTGTCAGTTATTGTAATTTTGGAAGTCAGGTTGGACCAATTTTATGCATCTGTCATAAAATTTTGACACAGTAAAATGGCAAGTGGCATTTTTGACCCCTTAAATGGCCAAGGCTCACCGACGGGTCTAAAGCTTTTCTACACACTTCTATAACCTAAGAATAACTCGGCCAGTTTGCATTGTAGGCCATGTAGTTACTGGGTAATAAGCCTTAGTATGTAATAAACATGGGATTTTAAAGGGGTTAGGTTATGCAATCATTAACAATCCAGGTATAGGTTTTTGTTCCAACAGCGACAGTATACTTAGAGGACAATATCTGGGTTTTGTGGTTGCCCCGGGGCTCTGTAAACAGGAGAACAACCCTACCATGACTCCCAACATCCCACCAATCAAAACAAGGAGGCATCTCTGCTCTGTCAATCATGTTGTGCATAGCCTAGGGCAGGTGTTTCCAACCCAGATGTTAAGTAGAGCCGTTTTGTCAATTCAACAAAAATCAAACCACCTTGGAAGCCACAGCATTTTATGTCCATCTTAAAATCTTGGCCATTCTTATGTCTCAGTATGTGCTGATGTTCTAGTATAGGCTAAAAATATAATATCAAGTAATATGCAGACTTACTTTCCTCTGCTCTATGCGTTAAGTCAGACTTTTCTCGCATCTCTGGCAGGAAACTCTGCCAAAAAGAAGGCCCATTATCCAGTAAACTACAATGAATTATTTAATGACTACTGTGGTAATGTGCATAGTTACAAGAGTAAAGCATAGTCTGGACTTGTCAGGGGATCCTCAGAGTTTAAGGGTTTGGATCATATGTGTAAAAGCAGGATAAACAGCGGTGCTCCAGGACCCAGACTGAGGATTGTATTACGGCAGGCAGAAAAAAATAAAAATACAAGAAATCTCCTCACCACTCTTGCTCAGGGGTGGCCTACTGGCTTTTTCAGCTGACTCTGCGTCTTTGGCCTTGTTGTTGTTGTGAATCGGCGTGTTTTCCTGTCCCTCTCGGGGCTCTGGTGTCAAGGCGATGGACGTCCCGTCTGAAAGAGCTTCTCCACCTGCATCCCCTGAGGCTTTCGGGTCTTCCGTCTCTGTTTGGCTGCCCCAGTCCTCCGGCCCACTCTCAGTCACCTGGTCAGGCTCGCCCTGGTGGCTGGGGCTGGCCGTCAACTCGGAGCCACGCAGTGAGCTGGGGCTGGAGTGGAGAGAGAGCGACGCCTCGCCTCCATCTGCCCGTGCTGACACGCGGGGGTGCAGGCCGGCCGGCTCCTGGATGAAGCCAGCAAACATGATGCCCTGGTCTGCTGCATCCTGAATCTGCTGGAGATAGACAGAAATACACCAGATGACACTGTGCACACAAAACTGGTTGTACATGTTGGTCTCCAAATGCAAACGGACAAAAGTTCAGGCTTCAAATGTCCATGTTTCAGTCAGAAGTCGTGATAAATCCAGGCTGAATCCCAAACGGCTCCGTATTCACTAAATAGTGTTTTAGCTATGAAAGTTGAGAAATTCCAGCTTCTACAGCCAAACTGTGCCTCATTCATTGACTGTGGATGTGGCCGAGTCCCAAATCACCACCATTTCTTAGCTATATTTTGCCCCGTTGGGCTGCAGGATCCAGTATTTAAATTCCTACGTAGCGCACTACGCCAGGAGAGGGTGGCGTTTAAGAGTCTGCCCCAGCACGAGAAGCGGGGCGTCGCTGGATTGGTGCTAAATAAGAATCAGTGGTAATCTGGTGACCATAAAGTAGTTATAAAGTCAGGGTTTTTTGCATGAAACAGTGCTGTGTTACCACATGTTCACTGTTATACAACAAAACGTTGAATAAATATCTTCAGAATGAAAATTGTTTCATTATTAATAGAGCAAAATGAATCCTGTTTAACTGGATTTAGTGCCAAATATGGAATAGAAATCACTGTGTTTACAGTTGTTGGGTATATATTTTTTAATGTAACACTACTGGATATTTTTTTTCGGTTCCAGCTGCCTGAAAAAAAAAATATTGTGAAATATTCTTGAAGTATCATGATTTCATTTTTGCCATATTGCCCAGCCAAATAAGTCAAATCATGACTTACTTCAACATCTTTGAAGTGTAGAAAATTGAAAAATCGATGGAATTCTGCTTTAACGATGCTGCATGATTTGAGATGAAGATGCAATGATTTGGGTGTGCAGTTTGCACAATGTTATGGACGTTGGATACCAAATATATCTATATTTGGCGTTTGACTGCATTTTCACCGTCACCTTAATGGACAAGATGGCTCAAATAGCCCATCTGTTAATGCACAGTTTGTGCGAGCCAGTTTGTCCTCTATGTCTTCATTAGTGGCCTGTTTCTAACCACAGAGACACTCTTGACATGTGTCAGGCTGCGGTCTGTAATTGCACACCTATGCAGTGGACCTACGAAGCAGATGGACCTCAGAAAGTGGGCAGTAAGTGGGAGAATAAGAGAGGATTTTCTAAAAACGAGGATGAGGTGGTTGTCAGTACATGAGAAAGTGCAAGTGTCATTTTAAAGTGCTTTTCTTGGTTCTTGGTTAACCCATTAAATGGCCAGGGCCCGCGTTTTATTACACACTTCTATAATCTAAGAATAGCTCAGCCAGTTTGCACTGAAGTCTCTTAGTTACCGAATAATACGCCTTACATGTGAAATAAGCCTGGGAGTTAAAGGGTTGAGTTTTATGGGGGTAAAGATTCACTCGGCAAGCTACGTCACATCATCAGCACTGTGTCATTGTATCATATTAGAGGCGGAATGAACTATAAAGTAGTCGCATAACGTGCTGTCATTTCAACCTTATGTCAACACAAGGCCGTCCAGCTTCATAGGCAGCATCAAAATGGACAAAAGCAGTGTGTATGAGAGCCGAGACCAACTGGAATTGTCCTTTAGAAAGCTTCATGTACTTCGACCCTTATTATGAAGGGCCTACGCAGGTGTCATATAAACTTATGAAGCGTAACTGTTGTGAATAAAGTCTGCCGGCTTTATATAACACTCCACATTATTCCCAACAATCACACAATGTCCAAGACAATTATTTACACATCCAGCTGCCCCTCCCTCCCTGGAAGGGGCTATTCAGTATTAACGACGTCTGATTAGAATGGCTGCGGTCCACGAGGGCTCGCCATGCTCTCCACGTCACAAAAAAAAAGCGTCCGTGCGTCTGCCGCCCCTTTATTGTCAGTTAGCATTCGGAGGCCAATATTTGAATTCTCATCAAATGAAATTGAATTGTTAACTGTCAAGGAATGCTAATGATGCCATTTTCCATTCTGCTGCTTTAATAAAAGCCAGCCCGAGGCCTCAGACGCCACTATCTCCGCCTGATGCCTCCGCCGACAGAGGGAGAATCACTCTGGCGGGATGCGCCAGTTTATTCTGTCGAAAATTAAACCACGGAACAGGGCCCGTCCTTTCCAATTGCATTGTTTAATACATATTGAACATTTACGCCCAGGGTACTGTCATTATATTCTCCAACAATAAGGCAAATGAAATTGCAGAGATAAGAAACCATTCCTCTATCGCTCTTCGGGGGTGATAGTAATTCCTTCGTCAGAGAAAGGGCAGTGAATCATTTCCGTCTTTTTGATGCGGGCGAAGGAAGATTGATGTGCCGAAGCTTCATTGAGATTAATAACGCTGAAGATATGCACATCAGAGCAGCGAGTTCATGCAGATACCCAGCCATAGCGGCCCCCTGCTTTCCAATATCAATCCATTCAGGGGATGAACGATGACTGTGTGGATTCGGATTACTGTTTTACGCTCATTCATATGGACGGTGCGTCTGGGTCTGATACAGGAAGTGGACGGGACAGCAGTGGGTGGTGCCAAAAGGGAAAAAAAAGCAGGCTTACTTTCTTCACATAGCCTTGGATGTGCTCTGGGGTGGGGGTATGGTCAGCACTGAGGCACTCCTCCAGTTTCAGATGGTAAGGCTCGAAGTCTGCTGGACTCTTCTCGGTACTACAAATGAAAAAGGGAATAGAGGAAGAATCAGGTTAGTGTACTTGTGGGTTCAAAGAGAGGTGGGCAATTCGATGATATGTTATCACTATCGTGATGAATTATACCGCAATATGTTTTTATTGTTTGGGTCACGTGTGCCATGGCTCTGAAGTGTCCACAAACTCCAAACTCTGGGTTCTGGGAGATCACGTGACTGACGCCGCGGCGGCTCAATCATCACTCGCATTCACCTGAATACTAACGTCATTCACCTGCGTTTCCTGTCATATGGCTTATTAGAGTTGGTGTAAAGCCCAGATTTTTAGCTTAGGTTCCTTGCTAGATGTAATTTGAACTACTAAGCATTTTCGTCTCTTTGCCGTTTGACTTGCCTTTCGACTCTTTGGCTTTGCTCCTGCCCTTTAGATCCGGTTGCCTTGTTTTGTGACATTTATCTCTCTCTGTATTTTTGTGAGTTTGAGATACTGAAATGAATCTGTAATGGTCAAAATATGATGAAGACAATACCAAAACAAAAGCAGGCCTATTCTAAATGGCCAGGGCCCATCGGCAGGCCCAAAGTTCCTGTCACTATCACTACGAACAATTCTGACTCCGTAAATTTCTCTACACTGGCACATTTAACACCAAAACATGCTGAAAGCCTTTTTTTTGCAGACATTTTAAAAAGTACAATATTGTGTTGCATGTATATGAAGTACTATGATGTTTCCTCAGTTCTTCCACAGTTTTGTACATTTTAGTAGAAACATCTACCTTACAGTAGCCCTGCGATGGACTGACGGCCTGGCCAGGGTACCCCACCCCACCCTCCCCGAGCCTTGAGAGTCTGCCCAATCTCAGTCACTGCTAGGTTCAGAAAGGCCACCACCTGAAAATATCCAACTGACTGACCATTGATGAAGGGAAGATGGCTGTGCATCAACAGATAAGCTGCAGTGTCTAACTGTACAGCAGCAAGGTAGGGGTTTCTAATAAAGTGGCCATAAAGGTCATACATATTAAAGTGTATTTCATACATATACAGGTGTATTTAAAAGCTCGATCTGCAATCATAATTCACTGGACACATCAACCCATACACCACATTGTCTTAGCAGTGGCACCAACTGAGTAAAACATTCCAATGCAAGTGTTCTACATCTTATTTACTGGGCATTTTACCACTCTGCGTAGACTGGCATCAACAGAAGGATTCACAAAAGTGCTAGACTTGTACTTCCGCAGGCAAATGTTCTATTCTCTTCCCTTCTCCAAGAATGGCTCTTTGTAAGAGGCCCTTTACAAGCGTCTGTTCTTCAAAGGCAATTCAAAAGCTCCATAAAAGACACAAAACCGTGCAGCTTGATAAAACATGGGCTGTGCATAATTCAGTGGTATGCATTTCCAAATGCAGACAAATACTGGCATTATTTAATAAAAGGATTTAAAAGAAGCTCGGATACAGATAGATCTGTCGTCTGGGCGAAGGAGACAAAACGAAAACTCAAGCTAGCCAAGTCAAAATTCCCCAGCTTGGCGTCTTCCGAGCCCTGTTTCTCTCTTTCTTTGGAGGACATGTACATTTAACTTGCACGGGGGCCCACACCCTCCCCTCCATCCTGTTGACAACGGACACCCACCCGCCCACACCACGGATCCCTCTTCCTTTCCCGTGTTTGTCTCTGTGAAAGCCAGACAGGATGGAGAATTCAGCCCACTAGCCCAGCTATTCCCGCTACACAGCCCAGCAGGAGCCAGGCTCACCTCGGCCTCAGATCCACTGCAGGCAGAGATTCACACCTCCCGCTGACACACGGGCCATCTGCTGCCTGAATACAGCTCCGCTCATGTTGCTGTGTGACCGAGTCCCTGGACGCACACTTAAACATGCTCCTCCAGCCTTCACACTCTCTCTGAGTCAGAAGGTGAAGCCAGGCTAATCGGATTTACCCAAAACGGAACGGAGAAGGCCGGTCCCAAAAGCAACACATCTTCACACAATGCCAACATGAAAGCTGAGGGATCATCTCTTTCGCATAATGTTAACTGGGACGTTCTAGCTTAACACTGTTATTAGCATTTAGCCCGTTCTTTTAACGTCTTCAATTACCTCAGGTGAGCTGCTACCGATCAAACATTCGCTGGGGTGCAGTCAGAACGTAAAGCAGGGCCGAAATAAAAATTAAATGAGACCTGGTTCAAAGTAATCGCGCCCTAAAGGGATTCCTTACGGAATAATGATAGCCTGGCTAGCCAAGAAAGCTGGACATCATCTCTTTCGCAGGCAAAGCTCAGCTGAAATATGCTATTAGCATTCAGTCTGCTCTCTAGGACACCCAAACAGCTTTACCCCAAACTAAACAACCTAGACTGGTTTCAAAGCCATCACGGCTTTTTAGGAACACCGCCAAATAATGGGAACTGTGGTCATCTCTTAATGATGATGCTGTTGTAACGCTACTACTAGCTCTGTTATTAGCACTTCGCTCGTGCTTTTAAAGGAATATTTGGGCAAATGGTCAAGTTGACATCATTTCCCACTCTAATCCCAGATTTAGATGATCAGACCCGCTTCTTTTGTTTTGTATTAGAGTTATGAGGATAGCATTGGACAAACCCTACAAGTCAATAGTCACCCAAAATGTTTTCTGTTAATGCATCCCCAGAACAACCAGCTCAAACCACATCCGAGTGTTCAGGGAAGGCTACACAGACTTGTCAGTGGGGTTTTTGACACCTTATATATTTAGTAACAAAACTTCATCATGTAGATGAACGCTAGAGGCAGATGTTTTAGACAATAGGACACGTCTTCGGAGCCTTAATGAAGACCTGAATGCAGTTTAATCTGGTTGAGAGATGCAGTGACGTCGATTGCTCCAATGGGAGCCACATGGCCCTGGCGCTAAAACAAGGGAAATGTTGACTCCAGATATGTCATAATATGAGTATGTGGAAACTAAATTATTCCTTCAATACTTTTAACTACCTGATTTGATCTACTAAAGTCAGAAACCGCCAGAACGGTACTGTGCTGAGTGTAAAGTTTGGTGGAGGGGGGATCATGGTGTGGGGTTGTTTCTCAGGAGTTGGGCTCGGCCCCTTAGTTCCAGTGAAAGGAACTCTTAAAGCTTCAGCACCAAGAGATTCTGGACAATTTCATGCTCCCAACTTTGTGGGAACAGTTTGGCCCCTTCCTGTTCCGACATGACTGCACACCAGTGCACAAAGCAGGTCCATAAAGACACGAATGAGCCAGTTTGGCGTGGAAGAACTTGACTGGCCTGCACAGAGTCCTGACCTCAACCCCATAGAACACCTTTGGGATGAATTAGAGCGGAGACTGTGAGCCAGGCCTTCTCGTCCAACATCAGCGTCTGACCTCACAGATGTGCTTCTGGAAGAACGGTCAAAAATTCCCATAAACACTCCTAACCCTTGTGGAAAGCCTTCCCAGCATAGCTGAAGCTGTTATAGCTGCAAAGGGTGGGCCGACATCATATTAAAACCTATGGATTAAGAATTAGTTGACACTCGCCAGACTTTTGCAATGTAGTGTAGCTCTGATTTAGTGTTTTTTAAGACACGATTTATCACATTTATATCTTATATTTTTCATACAAGCTTTGCTGGATGTTTAATACAGCACTCGAGTTTAGTATCATACAAACATTTTAAATATTTTACTCTGTGCTCCCTGGATTTGTAGCTGCACGGCGTCTGATATTGGCTTTGATTATCTTTTTTACTTCACACTAAAGTGAGGCTCACTGCGGTTCAGTCAAATGGGGGAACTTAGCTGAATAAATTCACCCAAACTGAAATGATCTAGAGCCGTTTCAAAGGTGGCACAGCTTCAAGGAATACTTCACTAAATAACGCTAACACGGCTGGCGATGAAAAGCCGATGAGGAGAGTCAGTTTTGTGTAATGCTAACCGACTATTACGAGCTAAAACTTGTTTTTAGCATTTAGCCTATTCATTAAGTGAACCACTGAATCAAATGTAGCTAATTGCTCGTGTGCTGCTGCTACAAACCTAAATAAGTTAAGTTTTAATGCACATTATCTGTGCATTGGTCTTATTTCTTGGCTCTTATTTGTTGGGATTAAGTGTGCCAAGCCCTGATCGATGTATGGAAGCTGCTAGGACGTCAGGAGGTTTGTAAGCAGTTCAGTTTTTGACTTTTTTTTTTTTTTTCATTCGTTTATCCAACACCAACATTGTCCATTTGTCCGTCCATCTGCACATCTCTTTACCGTTACCGTCACATAAAAGCTGATTAATGACTTTAGTCCTGTATGAGGGGCAGAGAAGGCTTGGAGTGTTGGACAGAGAGCTGTCAAGCAAGCTGCTCATTGGCCACGTCCACACAGTTCTCAGATAACTTTTGGAAATATAGTGTTTCACTCACTCATCCAAATCACTGAGTTCAGGTGTTCCAGTCACTTCCACGGCCACAGGTGTATAAAGCTGAGCCCCTAGGCCTGCAGACTGCTTCTACAGACATTAGTGAAAGAATGGGTCGCTCTCAGGAGCTCAGTGAGTTCCAGCGTGGTACCGTGATCGGACGCCACCTGTGCAGCAAGTCCAGTCGGGAAATTTCCTCACTACTAAATATTCCACAGTCCACTGTCAGTGGGATTATAAAGTGGAAGGGATTGGGAACGACAGCAGCTCAGCCACGAAGTGGTCGGCCACGTAAAATGACAGAGCGGTCAGCGGATGCTGAGGGGCATAGAGCGCAGAGGTCACCGACTTTCTGCAGAGTCAATCACTACAGACCTCCAAACTTCATGTGGCCTTCAGATCAGCTCAAGAACAGCGTAGAGAGCTTCATGGAATGGGTTTCCATGGCCGAGCAGCTGCATCCAAGCCTTTTTTCTTGGCCCTTATTTGTTGGGATTAAGTGTGCCAAGCCCTGATCGATGTATGGAAGCTGCTAGGACGTCAGGAGGTTTGTAAGCAGTTCGGTTTTTGACTTTTTTTTTTGGTCTTTTCATCCAGCAAAATCACAGCTGGGTAACACCACTGGCAAATGTCTGTTTGCCTGCAGCTGATCTAAGTGCGAGTGTTTGTGTCTTTGCCTACAGGACTCGACTGATCCTGTCAGACAGACACCATAAGCAACGTCTCTGGGTCTTGAGGTGACATCCTGCTGCGAGTGTGAGTATGTGTGTGCACACGTGTGTGTCTATGTGCGCCTGTTTATGCATGTGCCCTCTTGTGCGTGCGCCTATGACCGCATTTCCATGACAACGTTGTCGCCACAGGTCCATTAAACCCGTGTTTCGCAATCTTTCATCAGTGCATTAATTATGAAACGCATTTTCCTTGATGCCTGCCTATTTACCCAGCCATGAATAATATTCCTCAAGCAGATCACCCTTAATGGGATCCCCCTGTACCTCTCCTAGAGCGAGGTACACTACAATTACCCAATGATGTTGAATAAATTACCCAGCAGTCCCCACTGAACTGGAACAGTAATGAAAAAGTGAACTTGGACGCGTTTGACGGTTGACATTTGAAATTATAAATGGCACCAGCCTGCTCTCCACCTGATTGATGGCCAGCAATTTGTATTTAAAATGAGCCCCCCCACCCCCCGGCGCCCCCCCCTTTGTTGGGTTCAGACAAAGCTTTCTTGGGCTGCAGTCGAGTTTGAACACATTGCTGTCGGGCTACAGTCAAGTTGGGTCAGGAATTGTCAACTACAGTCAAATTCAGACAGATTTTTTGGGGGCTACTGTAGAATTTTGTCGGCCTCAATCGGACTGGGTCAGAATTTTGTCAGACTACAGTCAGACTGGGTCAGAATCTTGTCAGGCTACAGTCGGACTGGGTCAGAATCTTGTCAGGCTACAGTCGGACTGAGTCCGAATTTTGTCAGGCTACAGTCGGACTGGGTCAGAATTTTGTCAGGCTACAGTCAGACTGGGTCAGAATTTTGTCGAGCTACAGTCGGACTGAGTCCGAATTTTGTCGAGCTACAGTCGGACTGGGTCCGAATTTTGTCGAGCTACAGTCGGACTGGGTCCGAATTTTGTCGAGCTACAGTCGGATTGAGTTAGAATTTTGTCGGCTACAGTCGGACTGGGTCAGAATTTTGTCAGGCTAAAGTTGGACTGAGTCAGAATTTTGTCGGCTACAGTCGGACTGGGTCCGAATTTTGTCGGCTACAGTCGGACTGGGTCCGAATTTTGTCGAGCTACAGTTGGACTGGGTCAGAATTTTGTCAGGCTACATTCAGACTCAGACAGACATTTATCAGACTCCAGCTGGTTTTGGGCAAAATTTGGTCAGCCCACAGTTGGGCTCAGTCAATTTTTTCAGGCAGACGTTTTCAGACAGAACATTGTGGAGAAGCTTTTGTGGACAGAATTTTTACTGGTTGGAGTTTGGTTCAGAAGAAATTGCTGAATTATGATACGGTTATGGCTCTATTTGCGTTTGGCTTAAAATTTCAGGCCCAGTTAACCTCTTAAGCTTAGACCTTTATTCAGTTATTTTTGCCATGACTTATCATTCAGTAACTTCTATGAATTTTTCAGCAACTGCTCTGAAGCCGTTATGTAGTTTCTGTAGGAATGAGAGTGAGGAGCTGAGGTGTGGACCTACATACAGACCCTTAGAGTTTAAGGGCTAAAGCTCTACCCCGCCTGGCGGTGCTGATATGCCTGTTTGCGAGTGTGCTGCTCCCGTGCCTATAGGCGGTGGGACAGGAGTGTTGATGTATTAGTGCTTTAGCATGCATGCAGGCTGGACTCTCAGGGTTGAATTGTAGCAATGTCACCTCCTGCTCTCCGTCATAGGGCCACGCACAGCAGCTTTGCAGTACGGCTAATCCTCAGAGGGAGAAATGGGACTGTATCCAGAGACTCAGCCAGAATACTAAACACTCCACATCCGGCTATCAGCTAGCAGCGCACAGCACTAATGCTGGAGACTCTCCTCTCAGCTCCTTCTTTTCTCCTCACTTCTCCTCCCTCCTCCTCTCCCCCAGTCGTTTCTCGCTGTACCAACTTTTCCCTCCTAACATTCCTTCTGACCATCTTCACCACTGTTCTCTTTTCTCCAGTCTCTCTCATTTTCTCTTCTCCTCTCCTTTCCTCCTCCCCTTCTTCATTTCTTGTCTCCTTTTTTCTTTTTTTCTTTCTTCTCTATCATCGCCTTTCTCATTTTATCCCGTCTTGCCTATCCTTTCTTCTCTCTCTCATTTTCCGCTCTCCCGTGGTCTGCTTTCCTCCTTTCCTTTTCTCTTTTTATTCTGTTTTCTCTTTCCATTTTCTCCTCCCCTTTCCTCCTCTCTCATCTCATTTTCTCTTCTTTTCTCCTCTCTGCTCACTGCCTCCTCTTTTCTCATGTTCTTTTTGTCTCTTCTCTTCTATCATTTTCTTCCCTCCTCTCCCTTTTTTGTCTCTTCTCATTTCTTCTTTCTCTTCTTTGTTGTTCCATTTTCTCTGTATTCTTTCTCGGCTTCTCTTCTTTTCCTTTCTCTTCTCTCCCTTCTCTTTTCTTCTCTTCTCCTTTTTCCCTTCCTTTCTTCTCTATTCCCCTCTTCTTTGTTCTCTTCTCTCCTCCTCCTCTGTCTCCTCTTCTCTCCGGTGTGCTGTTTGGCTGTGTTTTATATTTTTGAGGTGTGAATAGGTGCGTGGAGTCGCTCTTTCATCTCCCCTCTCTCTCCTCCTGTGTTCTCTCGCTGTATTTTGGGTGATTGGCGGGTGAACAGGAGCGGCGCTGTGCCCCGTTTGATATCTCCTCTCTCTTTTTTTTCTGCAGGTTTATCCCCCAGGGCTGCTGCTGATGCGAGCAACTGTCTCCACGGTGACAGACACTGGTGATAAAGCGGGGCAGCTTGGCCGGAACCATCAAAGGATGGCAGCCCCTCACCCACCTTTTCAGCCTTTTCTCTCTCTCTCTCTCTCTCTCTCTCTCTCTCTCTATCTCTGACACATACATCTAAAACCCCACTGTCACTGCCTTTCCCCACTTTGCAAGTTTTTTTCTTGTTCTTTCCATCTCTGTCTTTCCGTGCGCACTCGGAAAGCGTCTTCCCCATCGCTCCTATCGCACCGCTTTCAAGCACAAAAGAGGACACGACTTGTTTAGTTGTCAAGGATTATGCTTGAAATGAAGCCGTGTGTGCGTTTATGCTGGCAGGGTGCTTCTCTGTATCACATTAAAGGGTAATTCCACTGATTTTTCTAAAGTTCTGAATAATTCAATGGTTAAGATGTAAACAAAGTCATTCAGAGGGGTTTGATGTGAAATGCTCTGTTCTAGAGAACGTAGTGGTGGTGATGAATGGAACCAGATGGCCACCTCTAAAAGCTTCTTCACAGAAGGTTACTACATGAATAATAACAGGTTGAACATGCTGTTTTTATAAGTGATGTCACAAAAATTGATGCATTTACACGTATCAAGTCAGCCTCTGAGAGTTTACAGTCCTTATATTAGTTACACTACACTGTCAAAAGTGTTCACTCCCCCATCCAAATCACTGAGTTCAGGTGTTCCAGTCACTTCCATGGCCACAGGTGTATAAAGCCGAGCCCCTAGGCCTGCAGACTGCTTCTACAGACATTAGTGAAAGAATGGGTCGCTCTCAGGAGCTCAGAGAATTCCAGCGTGGTGCCGTGATCGGACGCCACCTGTGCAGCAAGTCCAGTCGTGAAATTTCCTCACTACTAAATATTCCACAGTCAACTGTCAGTGGGATTATAACAAAGAGGATGCAATTGGGAACGACAGCAACTCAGCCACGAAGTGGTCAGCCACGTGTTCTCTGGAGTGACCAATCACGCTTCTCCATCTGGAAATCTGATGGACGAGTCTGGGTTTGGTGGTTGCCAGGAGACGTTACTTGTCTGACTGCATTGAGCCGAGTGTAAAATTTGGTGGAGGGGGGATCATGGTGTGGGGGTGTTTTTCAGGAGTTGGGCTCGGCCCCTTAGTTCCAGTGAAAGGAACTCTTAAAGCTTCAGCACCAAGAGATTTTGGACAATTTCATGCCCCGAACTTTGTGGGAACAGTTTGGGGACGGCCTCTTCCTGTTCCAACATGACTGCGCACCAGTGCACAAAGCAGGTCCATAAAGACACGGATGAGCCAGTTTGGTGTGGAAGAACTTGACTGGCCTGGTGTCCATGGTACCATGCTGGAACTCACTGAGCTCCTGAGAGCGACCCATTCTTTCACTAATGTCTGTAGAAGCAGTCTGCAGGCCTAGGGGCTCGGCTTTATACACCTGTGGTCATGGAAGTGATTGGAACACCTGAATTCAGTGGTTCGGATGGGTGACTGAATACCTCTGGAAATATAGTGTAGGCTCACTGGTGGTTTTGGATAGTGAATAAAATGGCATATTTGTGTTGCTGGCCTTATGTATCTGTATGTGAGTCCACACTTCAGTTCCTTACTCAGAGCTACAGAACTCACACTGCAGCCTCATGGTAGTTACTCAATAATTTATAGTAGCTGCTGAATTCTAAGACTGGAGTTCAAGGGGTAAGTGTTACCCTCCGGTCCTAAAAATGAGCCCTCAGAGAAAAGAGGGGCATCGCTATCATCTGCTGCTCATAAAGGGATCAGCCACAGAAGGTCAGCGTCAGATGCTCATTTGTGAGGAATGTGCAGTATGGACTCCTGGTGTGTCCATAAAGTCCAAGAGATTCCAGGGAATTACTGAGTCTGGAGGAGTCTGGCTGACTGAGTAGAGAGAGGGAGAGAGAGAGAGAGATGAGGCAGAGATAGATGAAGGGAAAGAGATGAGAGAGAGAGAGAAAGAGGGAGAGACAGGGGACATATAGGGAGAGAGAAAAGTGAAAGAAAGAAGGAGAGAGAAAGAGAAAGGCGAGAGGTGGTAAGAGACAGACGGAAAGAGAGAACAAAGAGAGAGAAAGGTGACAGATGAGAGATAGAGACAGAGATGTAGAAA
Source organism: Pygocentrus nattereri (assembly GCF_015220715.1). NCBI lineage: Eukaryota > Metazoa > Chordata > Actinopteri > Characiformes > Serrasalmidae > Pygocentrus > Pygocentrus nattereri. Next base: position 1,993,590 of record NC_051234.1, on the reverse strand, counting down.
GAGAAAGAAGAAAGAATGAGATAGATAAAAGAAAGGAGAGAAAAAAGGGAGACTAAGAGAAAAAGGAGAAAAAAGTTAGAGATAAACGGAGAAAATTGAGAGAGGGGAAAAACGAGGGGGGTGGAGAGGGAGAAGGAATGAGAAACAGAGTAAGAGTTAGAAACATAAAGAGAGAGGCAGGATGAGAGAGTGAGAGGGAAAGAGAAACAGGGAGAGACGGATGAAGAGAGAAAGAGGGAGTGAGACAGGGACAAAAATAGTGACAGAAAAGAGAGTTGGTGAGAGAGATATATAGAGAGAGAAACTGAAAAAGAAGGAGAGAGATAACAAGTGAGAGAGAAAGTAGAGAGATGGTCAGAGAAAGAGATAAAAACGAGAGTAAGGAGAGAGAAAGAAAAAGAGAGTAAACAGACAGATGGTGAGAGAGAGATAGGAAGAAAAAAGGAGAGGTCACCAGAAAAACGAGAGAAAGAAGAGAGACATGAGTGAGACAAAATGAAAGAGAGAGAGAGAGAAAAGTGAAAGAAGGAGAGAGAAAAAAGGGAGAGATAAAGACAGACAGAAAAAGTGAGAGAGGAAAAAAAGACAGACGGACAGACAGACAGAAATGGAAGGAGAAACAGAGACTGTATTTGGGAGAGACTGTAAAATAGTGAAAGAGAGAAAAAGGAAGAGAGAGAGATGAAGAGCAGACAGTGCTGTGTCCAGTGTCTCTCTGTCTGTCCGGCACAGCAGAAAAGACCATAAAACACACAGACTGAAGCTCAGCCTGAGGCTCTGGATCCTCTGTCTCTCTCTCTCTCTCTCTCTCTCTCTCTCTCTCACTCACTCACTCACTCACTCACTCACTCACTCACTCTCTCTGCCTCTCTCTCTCTCTCTCTCTCTCTCTCTCTCTCTCTCTCTCCCTCCCTCCCTCTCTCTCTCTCTCTCTCTCTCTCTCTCTCTCTCTCTCTCTCTCTCTCTCTCTCTCTCTCTCTCTCCCTCCCTCCCTCCCTCCCTCTCTCTCTCCTTCCTCCTCTGGGGAAACTGTCTATTCTCAGAGATCTACACATACAATGCAGCACGCCTGCAGCCTGACACACACACACACACACACACACACACACACACAGTGAGCAGTATTTGATTGGGATTTGTTTCAGTGTTCTGTCCGTCCTCACAACAGCAGCTACGAGAGAACGCATTAGTGGGCGGAGCATGCCAGATCAATCAAGCTCTCAAGTCTTGCATCATTTGGTGGCCGGAGTGATGCCAGTGTAAGGAAGTAAAAGTGAATGGGTTTTCCTGCTGCGGTTCACCACACTGTGCTGAACAAGGCGGCTCCAAGCCTGATGTGAGCGCCGCTGGATGCTCTCAACTAATATTTAACTCAAAATCTGCTCGTTTGAAGAAGATCAGAAAGATTCGCTCTGCAAAATGATCACAGCAGTGCGAGGGAAACCATTTAAAGTCAATGAAACAATATCGAAACATCCGATCAGGATAATTTATTTACGCATCGGGAGGCTCTTTTTCTTCCGGTTAGGGAGTTCATGCACTGTATGGACTTACACTGGCATTATTTTGTCTTTCGGGCACTTTCTTCCCTTTCAAACATTTTGGGATTTTGCTTTGGACTGTCTGTCTTTTGGGCAGTTTGGCAAAGTCGGTCTCTCAAGAACTTGGGAGAGAACTTTGCACTTTTCAGGTCTGTGCCTAAATGAATGGGATTTTCACAAATCGTTGCCCTGTGGTAAACAAAAAGGTTCCACACCTAGTATGATTTGCCTTATGTGCATTTTCCCTTTTACTGGATCCTCCAAATTCACATTTTAAAGGATCCAGTCACATTTTGAAGAAAAATATGTGGTGGATGAAAATCTCATTCATTTCTGCCATAGGGAAATCTAGCTTGGGCCCAGAGCTGCTAATCTGGGCCTGATACTGACAAACGAAGGATCATATGAGCTCAAAAGTCTATAGACATCTGTGGGATGATGTCTGAAAATTGCAAAAAAGTCCAAAGAAATTGGTCCAAAGTCATTACGGCATTGAATCCTCTGAATTATTGGGCTAATGAGTCAAAATATGAAAATTCCTACATGCATGATCACAGTGAGCGAATTAACATGCACTTAATAATCCACTAACTGGAGAAAATCAGATTTTGTCAGTAATCCGATCAATGTGTTTACTTGCAAATGAGTAATCAGGTAATGTGAAAATTCTGGATCTAAACAAGTCCGGCAGTAATCAGATATCAGCTTTATAACCAGCCAACAGAAGAAGGCGTGACGTAAACGTAATGTCAGACTCAAACTTCATGCCACGGCTATTTTTAAACATTGTTTGCTTGCTTATTTCCATTACTGCCGTCTTTTTCCACACATGCGCAGACCGAAATCCGAAAGAAATCAGAGTAAGAGTTCACAGCACTGAGAAATCTGATTACTGACCTAAATTCCGGCCTCTTTATCGGATTTCTAGACCTTACTCTGATCTAAGAAATCGGAGTGCTTTTCTCCAAAAGCCATTTCCAATTGCAGAAGTAGCTAGAATTAAAATGAAGTGGTAGATTTACTTTCGCATGCTATCATTTTAATGCACAGCAATGTTGCTTGCTTACAACCTCATAATGCAGTGGATCCACTTGGAGAAAAAACGGAATTAAACAAAACGGATCGGTTTTATTTACAGTGGGCGTGACTGTGAAAGACACAGCACTTCATTGGTCTATTCACAAGCATGCAGAAAGCATGGCCTGGTTACAGATACCGACAGGCCAACACCGAAACACAGAGACTGACAGAAACACAAACCCTACACACAATAAGAAGCCTGGCTTTGCTTAGTGATTGGCAGCTGTGGGGGTGGGAGGGGGGTGGAGGGGTGGAGAGGTCAGTCCAGTGCCTGCTGGTCCACTCCAGCCATGTGCCTTTCACCCTGTCACACCATCCTGTCTAGCTGGATACAAACCATGACTGGACACACACACACACACACACACATGCCCACGTCGCCTCAGACTCCTGGTTGTAGCCAGCAGGGCAGCAGGGCAGCGGGCAGGGGGCGGATGTGACTTTGACTGCTTAATGCTATGTGCCAGAGGATTAGTGGCCCTCTCTTCAACTTTCACACAGTCGCTGCCTTGCTGACCGCCCCATGACTGATGCACTGCAGCGTACGACTGGAGGCGCTCAGAGGATGCAGCAGGGAATTTACTCCTGAAATCTGCTGCTTTGAAAAACATCTGAATGCTTTGCTTTCCAGAATTACTGCAGCAGTACTTGGACATAAATTTAGATTTTAAAGTCAGTGAAACTTCTTTCTCCGCCTGTGTCTGCGCACTGATTTCAAAGCCCTCTGGGAAATTAATCATCACAACATGCCTGCTGGTTTTGTGTTGTGCTGGATACGTATGGCAAATAAATCTCAACGTCTGACACGATAAAGAGAAGCAACGATGAAGAAGGAAATTTGTTCAGTGATTAGGTGATCAGGTGACACTGCAGCTAAAGGAAACGTGATCAGGACAATTTCTGGACAGACTAACTTGCTGTCGATCTGTGCTGTTTTCCTACCTGCATGGAATTTCATTGACAGTACTGGAGTTTATTTCATTATTCTTTACCCCTCAGGCAGCTTGGGGAGAACTGTGTAGCTTTCAGGTCCTTGCCTTTTGGGTAGCTAGGTTAGACTGCCTACCTTTCAGGCAGGTTGCCAAAGACAGTGTTCCTTTCAGGCAGTTTGTTGAGAACTGTGTCTGTTACAGGCCCTTGCCTTATAGGCAGTTCACTAAGGGAATGCTTGCTTTTCAGGCAGTTTAACAAAATAAAAAGCTATCTACCTTTCAGGCATGTCTGTTTTTAGGCCTGTTTTTTAGAACTGCTTGCATTTTGGGGAGTTTGGGAAACTCTTTTGTTCCTTCCAGCCAGTTTTCTGTGGACCTGTACCTATTGGGCAATTTGGTTAGGACCATCTATTTTTCAGGCATTATATGTCTCCCAGCCAATCACTGAAGGCTGCCGCCCCTTTCAGGCAGTTTGGTAATAAGCTATCTACCTTTCACGCACTTTTAGTTTTCAGGGTTGTTTTTTAGGACTGCTTGGCTTTTTGTGGAGTTTGGGCAACTTTCTTCCTTTCAGCTAGTTTGCTGCAGGCTGTGTACCTTTTGGGCAGTTTGATTAGGACCACTTAATTTTTCGGACACTTTGGTGAGGACGGTGAGTCTCCCAGCCAATCGCTGAAGACTGCCTACCTTTCAGGCAGTTTGGTGAGGACCGCTCGGTAAAGCTGTCGTGGGACACTTGCAGGCTCTGGACCACACAGATGGACAAAGGGGTGGACAGCTGTGAGAACGAAGCCCTGCTGGTAAAGATCCTTTAGCTGGGATGGCAGCTCCCGCACCGAGGATAGACACAGAGTGGACGTTCCTTCTGCCAGAGGACACAGAGTGGGAGAGAGAGATAGAGAGATAGGCAAGATGTGAGATGACACAATGGAACATGACATGTGGTCACACTACTGGAATTCCTGGTGGAGTTCCCATACAGAAAAATACAGTATCCTACGCTAAAGCCTGCTGCATTCCAATCCAATCCAATCTACTAAATCCCTGCTCACTTCCCTTACCCTCTTCCCATCAGCACATCCATGATCCAGGGATAAACAGGCTTCTGTTTTTTAAATGTGAAAGTGTGCTCACTGATTCTTTTTTGGATTTGCCACTCAAACATGGCGGCTAAATATTAGCTCAGAACTGAGAAGCCTTTGATGGAATTGGGAGAAGTCGCACAGTTTATGGATTATCTCTCAAGTGTAAATGAGAAGCGAGAGAGGGCTCGGCTCCATTTTGCTGGATTGGAAGCCGGCCATACAGATCACAACGCAGGACGCTCTACAACGTTGCCCTATTTTGTATTCTGGCTATGAAAATTGCACTGCGTTGCTGATGCGAGAGGCAATGGAAACGAAAATAAAAAAAGCAGCGATTGTTTTAGCAATTAGAGTCATGCTGGTGGATTTCTATCCTTGTCTATGATTTAATGGGCCTGGATGAAAATCCAATTAAACATGATTGTTTAGCTCCACGTGAAACGAGAGCCTTTTAAACTAGAGCTTTGATACCTTTCTCGGCAGGGTTGACGAGGCCAATCACAAACCCTCTGCTGGCATTAATGAGCTGTGTTTGATAGGCTGACCAGATATTCTGACCGGGGGAAGGGTGGGCGGGGGTGGTGGTGGAGGGGAGCTCTGTTTTTAGCCCAGTCTAAAGTGAGAGAGACAGGGCATGGCGAAAAACAACAGACAGGAAGTGTCAGGCGATCCTCTGAGCCAGCCAGCTGTGCAACAACACGTCCAAAAGCAGAATCAAAGACGGCCATATGCTAATGAGAGAGACAGGAAGAGAGAGAGAGAGAGAGAGACACAGAGAGAGAGAGAGAGCGATGTGAATGGACCAAGAGTTTGGCTGGCGCTCTGCTCCCAGGGCACTATTCCCAAAACTGTAGCATTTTAAACGAGTCCAAACAGCTGGCCGACACGAACCCCATCCAAGATCAACACACAAATGGACAGGGCTGGCCTCTCTCCCTCACACTGCAAGTCACGTGCAGACAGCATGGTGAAAGGGCACGGCCAGCAACTTGGGATTCTGACAGGCTGGTTAGAAGGCCTGCTCCCAGAGGTCATCTGTTTCCAGACGAAGGTCAAAAGGTCAAAGCTGACCTTTCTCTCTCCACCACTAATATAAGCCTCTTCATTCTCAAAAATAAAGGTTGGAGAAAAACCTGTAACGGGAATAGAACCTTTGCATTATGTGGAGGTTCTTTAACCTTTAAAATGCTTCTCGCTCGCACATCTCGTTGAAAACAATACTTTTCACTGAAAGACATTTTTAAAAAGGTATTTAGGGCAGAGGATCCCGAACACTGGGCCACGGCTTGGTACCAGGGCTGTGACTTGTTCGTGACAGGGCTGCAACAATGCGGCTGTGTGCAGGGGGGAAGTTAGTAGCCTAAGGGCCGAAATGAATTTTATTATGATCATTATTATTAATGTTTTTCAATTTATTACAACAGTATTTCTATATTCGACCTGTCCAGGCTTCTGCCCAATGACTGCTGGGATAGACTCCAGCACCCCCGTAACCCAGAAGAAAAAACGGCATTGAAATTGTGTGTGTGTGTGTGTGTGTGTGTTTATATTATTTCTGTTTAAGTATTTATAAGCTAGATCTATGTTGTTTTTAAACATAATGGCCTATGCCATGTTTCGTAGTCTTGCGGGGCCAGACTGGATCTTGTAACAAGAACATCTGGGGTTACTGTGAAAAATGTCATGTTAAATGTGGTGAGAATGACTTTTTAGGGTGGGAAAAACTGAGGGTGAAGTTTCTAAACCAATCCAGTGATAAGTGAAGGCAGGAGTAGAGGGTGATGGTGCGATTGTCCCAGCAAGCCAATTGTTAGCCCATGGATGCAATATAAGTCATCATGACTGAGAAGTCCCCCAAAAGACTAGACGTCCCTCAAAACACTAGAAGTCCCCCAAAAGACTAGACGTCCCCCAGAACACCAGACTAGCATGTAAGCTATTGGCTGCCTTCAGTTGATTACTAATGTAAGAGAGGAAGTCACAAATGAATAAATTGACGACAAACTTTTTACTGAGGCTGCAACCCCATCCAGACAAGATGGAAAACAAGACCAACATTCCAGCAGAAATAGATGACGCTTAAATAAGTTGGAGTTCATTGCACTGGGCATGCTAATACACCAAATCCATTGTGTGTGGTATGCAGGGACAGAACATTCCTCAACGACGGCAAAACATTGGCTAATTCTATGTATTCCTGCATGAAAACTCCTCAACCGGGCCCAAGAAACTGTTGCAGGCTGCGGCTCGGCCCCACTTCCCAGAGAGGTTGGGAGCCTCTTTATTTTAGGGTACCAAAAGTGGTCATTCTGTATCATCGCTCCAAAGAGCCCTTTTTGGCACCTTGTTTATTCAGCGTTTGGACTTTGAAGACTCTGACGGTGAGCTGAGTTAATGTGGCTGCTCTTTATATGGCCTGACCGAAAGGGCAGATAAGCATATCACAGAAATGTCCCCTTTTGCACGGGACATCAATTTCCCATCCAGTACGGCCCAGTGATCATCCACAGCAAATTCAGGAGCTGCGCGGAATTCGTGGACGGTGAAGGGTACGAAAGTGCGATGATGGAAAGAGAGAGAGAGAGAGAGAGAGAGAGAGAGAGAGAGAGAGAGAGAGAGAGAGAGAGGAAGGCAGACACAGAGGTAGAAAGAAACAGCTGATTCCAGCAGGATCTCGGCCCTGTCTTAGCCGGGCATATTTCCAAAGCTCCATTGTAAAAGCGCATCGGAAAAAAGGGAAAGAGGTCCCTTCAGGCAAATTGTTGGCCGGCTAAAAATAACTCAGGATTTCTCAATCACATTCTCCCTCGGCCTGCCATGGAAAAACCACAACGTCCACGAGATAGGCGAGGAGCTGCGGAAACGGAGGCAGTCTCAGACGGCTCGAAAAGCGTTCCTTTCCCCGGTCGGGTGTGCTTTAGTATAATTAAGCCGAGTCTATTTGATTTGATTTTTTTTGCCTTTTTGGTGTGCAAACAGCGAGATTCCCCAGAGGCTGCGTGCTGTGTTTGCCGTTCGTTCAGCAGAGTCGGAGGATATTAACTCGCTCCGTGCACTCTCACATTGGGCGGAATGAATAAGGAATGGTTCTCATTACATGCCATTGGGAAAACAGCCACAGGGCACTCGCTTAAGTTGGCCTTAATCGCTGTGAGAACTCCCACTGAAATGTGAACCCCCGCTCTCTCTCTCTCTCTCTCTCTCTCTCTCTCTCTCTCTCTCTCTCTCTCTCTCTCTCTCTCTCTCTCTCTCTCTCTCTCTCTCTCTGGCTAGCTAACGCTAATGTTTTTGATGCTAATGCCAGCTAGTCCTGCCTCCCCTGAAAGCTTAGGGTACCTTCATCTGATCACCGCTGTGGAACATTAAGCTGGTCCATAAGAAAATAGAAGGAGGCTGAAGACATTCTGAGAGAAATGAACAGACTACACTCGTTTGAGAGAAATCGCCGAATGCCAACAAGGTCACGATAGCGCTAGCTTGTTTGGCAAACTTTCAAAATGTCAGCCCTGACTTAGTAAAAAGTTTATTACCTTAAAAATTGCCTGCCTCGGAATAATAACCATAACAGGCGTAACCTTTGCCCGGAGACATAAGACAAGAAAAAAAGTAAATTACAAAGGCAGTCTGTAGCCGCACCCTGGAGACTATTAATAAGAAATGTAATTATTTCTTCATTTACTCTTAGATGCTACTCATTGAAGTGGAGCGGGAAATTACTCAAGGCAAAAAGGACAAAACCAGTCAGGAGGCTTATTTTTTTCAGTCGTGTGGTTTTTATTATATTGCTTTTCCTCACGCGCACACAGGGCTTCAGTCCCTTGAAAGAGTTCAGAAATGCCTCGATTAACCTTGCGTGAGCCGGTGACCCTTAGCCTGCCCACTCTGATCTGATCTCCATAGTCTCCTCCTTATTAATCCCTGCTCCCACACTCCAGATTCACAACCCGCTTCCGTTTTAAAAATAACTGAGTATATGTGAAATGAATCAGGCTGAGGGATATGAGTGGGGGAGTTAGGGAGTGAGCGCTGTGCTGTTGCCGCTGGGGGACATGGTTCAATCCGATTTGCGCGAAGCCTTGAGAGGAAGGCATGGGAGCAATAAAAGATGGGTTGGAATAAATGTGGAACGGCGTAATGCAAGGCAAGGGGAGCCGCGAACGTTTAACGATTAGAAACCTTCTTACTTCTCAACAGCGCTATTAACACGATTTACACAGCGCAAATGCAGCTTCACCACCGGCAACGACCCGACACTGAGGAAGGCAGAAAATGTCTAGGGCCACCTTTATGGCATGCAGTAACAGATTCGACACAGCCTGCTGGGGGCGCAGTAGGAGTCCTGCTTTTCTCTGACAAATGTTCAGCAGAACTTGCTCATATATAAGTGAAAGAATATTTTCCATGTGGCCAGATCGGTGAACAGAGCTGGAGATGATTCTAAATGATGGACAAAGATGTAGAACATTGAGAATGAAGTTAGAATGAAATGAATATCCAGAAAGCTTCGTGATTCAAAAGTGGTGATCAGGTCTCAAGGCAGAAACGTAGTATACACTGTTGGAAATGAAGGTTTTGTGCAGGTACATTTTTCTTTCATCAAGGTACAAACAATGTAAATGTACCTCAAAGGTTCTACAGTGGGTTTTAAGGTCTGATTGTGGAGCTTAAATCAGGTTCTCCAGGTGAAAAGCTGGTATTTGTTCCTTTTCATAACCGGATGTTTTAAAACAGAGCAGTAGAAGAAAAGCCTGGAGGCGAGGCGAGGCGGGGTGTGTGGAGTCGGTACAGCTTAGAACAGATCATTTCAGTGGATTATTATCATCGTCATCACTTTTATTTTTAGAGCACCTTTCCCATGCTCAAGCATGCTTTACAATCAAAGAACATCAACACATTATGGATTATGGTGCAAGTATATTCCCTGGCTAAAAGTACCATTGAGGGTATCACCCCAGTGACATGAGGGGTACAACCCCAGTATTAGATATTACAGAATAAAAACTATTGCTAAGTTTTGGTGTATATAATGTTTAGATCCCCAGGGCTATTCTTGCTTTTGTGGGAAAACAAAATGCTTGTGCAATGTTTATGCAGAGGAAAACAAGCCAGTGTTTAATATGTGACTGATACATCCATCCATCCATCCATTTTCTAAGCCGCTTCTCCATCAGGGTCGCGGGGGGATGCTGGAGCCTATCCCAGCAGTCTTCGGGCGGAAGGCAGGATACACCCTGGACAGGTCGCCAGTATGACTGATATACTTCACCAAAAATCTTATTATGATGTAAACTGAGTAGTGCTTATGTGAGCTTTACCTGCACCAATCACAAGGCTGATGTGGCTTGGTTCACTCACATAGATATACTTGCTAAATTTAGTCCAGACGTACACTGTCTTTCAGGTCGAGCCAGTGAAACATACTGCACCAAAGCTAACAACCAAGCGAAAGCTCACCTAGGAGGTATAACTAGCTGAAGTGTTGGACTGAGAGTTGTCAATCAAGTGTGCTCGTTAAAATATTAGGGCTACAACCAGACAGTTTTCATAGGTCTGATCAGCGGTTTTCAGGCAGTGTATTATATTTTATAATAGTTCTTTTTTCGTTCCAATGTTTAATATTACACTGAATTTTAGTTTTGATATTTTACTCTTCCTACGTTCTCTGGAACTTCATCTGTGCTGCGTATTTAACAGAAATGTACATCATGAATTTGTCTGTAAATAGTGAGTGACAGCTAGGCCTTAGCTGCTCTTCCATTGCATGGCACAGGCTTGGAAATCTAGTACTTAGGCAATTCTAGTACTTGGTACCCTGTACCGGGTATTATTTTTGGTATCATCTCCACTGAGGTTCCAAACTCATCGTATGAACTCTGATGTAGTTTTTCCCAAACTCTACTTTTGTCAGCAGACCGTTGTCTTGCTGCCTTCAGGCTCTTCTGAACAAATTCGTCTTCCTCACATCACGACAGTTTTATTTGGCAAAGCTATGATGACTAACTACGTCGAGGCGGTACTGCATCTGCAGTGGACAACGAAGTAGCTTGTACCTAGTCAAGAGTATATGCAGTAGAAAAGCGGATCTTGACGCAACTGGAGCCATGAATATCAAAAGATTACTTTACAGTAATACTAATTTCAGCTAGCACCCCTGAGGGGTTTCTAATAGCATGTTAGTACTAAGCTGTTTAACCTTTTACAGGGACTCTTTCAGTAAGGAGTCCTGGCCAAGAGCTGAAGCAGTTTTCCCTTCCAGACTCAATCTGGTTAGATTGCAGCTCATATTGGCAGTCAGTGATGTATCTAGAACTTCCAGAGTGGCCCACACATTGAAAATCAAAATGTGTTTGGTTGATTCCGCTGTCACGTCCTAATTATACTGGTAGTTAAACTGTAGGACCTTCTGTCCAGGACCAGAAGGCCTAACCAGTGAGACATCTCGCTTGGTTGTATCTACCAAGATATCACTGAGAAAACAGTCCTGATTGGACAATTTCCCAATGGGTGCTTCATGAAATAACCTGCTTGTTTCCAACAAATTTAACAAATAAGAGTATTGCTAAAATCCTTTCAGGGCTTAAATACAAGCGTGATAGTTCTAATAAATAAAAAATGAGCTGAAAATTACAGACATGTATTTTTTAATTCCTGGAAGTCATTAGGCCTCCTCTGAAGGCCTAGAAGGCCCTGAGGGTTCCCCACTGTAAATATTACATATGAAGTGAAGCTGAATGTATGAGGGCTGCTGGTAAAATGTATGCGGAGTATAAATATCCCTGCAGTGGAGCTGTGGTTAGTACTGTGTGGGTACGGCTGGTTCCTGTCATTAGTAGTCATTGCTCACTGTGGGCATATGAGCCCAGGGGCACAGCCGCACACGTTAATTACCTCACTAATGACCCTGTGTGAGAGCAGCCTGCTGGGGCCTGGGAGCGCGCTGCCCTGCTCCTACCACTCTGCCTCCAAATCTTTCACTTTCCCTCCCTCTTCGGCGCTCTCCCTGCTCCTCTCCATGATCTCTGCTTAACCACTAGGTCTCTCAAAAACTTCCTAACAAGAAACCAGGTAGTGGAACGTCCTTGTAACATGCCTAGTTGGAAAATGGTCACATGAAGGGTCGGCGATATGACGATATCTTATCGTGCATAGTAACAGGTAGCTGACTGGATGTCAGCCCGTTGTGGCATCTTCATTTTTTACATTTATTTATTTATTATTATTTATTTTGAACAGTTCCCCATTTACTTCATTTGCATATTATTCAAATACAAAAAAGTCCATCACATTGCGCCATGCAGCATCCAAATGCTTGAAACCACTGTTTTTTTTTATTTAATATATTTTACTTTTAATGTGTTAAATTAAACATACACTATATTTCCAAAAGTATTCACTCGTCTGGCTTCACACGCATATGAACCTGAGTGACGTCCCATTCTTAATCCATAGGGTTTAATATGATGTCGGCCCACCCTTTGCAGCTATAACAGCTTCCACTCTTCTGGGAAGCCTTTCCATGAGGGTTAGGAGTGTGTTTATGGGAATTTCTGACCGTTCTTCCAGAAGCGCATAGTGTATATGAAACCATGGAAGGCCACAATAGATGACTTGTGGCTTGAAATTTACACAGTCGATCAGCTGATATTTTAGATTTTAAAAATGCCACTACTCTGTTACCTCAGCTAACCTAGTCTTTTTCCACCTCACCTTTTAGCTGAGTTTGTGTAGATGAAGGGAACCGGTGCCTGATAAGTGCTTGGCATTTATCGGCGCTCTTACTGCAACACTCTATGTAGTATAGCAGCACTTTGTTAGGTGGTGGCTGTTATGTGATGCCACCAAATCAGAAGTCCTGGTTGTTTACATTTGGATAGGTCCTGGCAACTTGTGAACATTTTCATGTGGATAATAGGAGTGTATCTTCTGGGTGGACCATATTTACACGTGTACCAGTCGTCAAGCCTTATGCCAGAACAAATGGAATGGGGCACCCATGAGCAAAGGTGGGGCCTAGGAGGTCACCATGAGGCTGAATGGTAGATCCAGAGCCACGTTTATGGCAAAATCATTAAATATATGCTTATTTAGGAAATCTGCTGACCTTCCTGCAACATTCAGTGCATTTCTAAAATGCAGCTAATGCAAAGTGACGGGTGCAAAGCCTCCAACGTTAATCAATGGCCTCTTATATCAGGTTCACGTGGCAAGGAGCCGCAGCATGGTCTAATTTCAGATCTAATTTCACTTTGTTTTTCTGTCAGCCGCCACAGAGGTATTTCTAAAAAAGTAGAGGGTTTATTCAGGGATAGGTATCAGAAAAAAGCTACGTGTGTCCATGAGTTTGTCAGCCATTTGCGTGCAGCCCTAAAATTCGCCAGGCACGTGTCTGATTTTGAGGATTTGGTGCACTGTGCTCGAGAAGTGACCGAAGTTTCACTCTCTGAACAGACATCGAGGGGGTACTACATCTGCAGTGGACAACGAAGTAGCTTGTCCCTAAAGGGAGTCAAGAGTATACGCAGTAGAAAAGCTGCGTATGCGAAAAGTGGTGGTTGGTGAGTGTAGTGGTTAACACCTCTGCCTTCTACACTGTAGACTGGGGTTCAATCCCCACCTGGGTAAACACCCTACACTATACCAATAAGAGTCCTTGGGCAAGACTCCTAACACCGCCTTGGCCTCCCTGTGTAAAACGATCAAATTGTAAGTCACTCTGGATAAGAGCGTCAGCCAAATGCCGTAAATGTAAATGTAAAAAGCAGGTCTTGAGGCACCTGGAGCCATGAATATCAAAACCAAAAAGCAGTATGTTAGCTGAGCTGTTTAACCTTCTACAGGGACTCTTTCACTGTAAAAACGTCACTAGGCACGTGTCCGATTTTGAGGATTTGGTGCATTGTGCTAGAGAAAAGGCCGAAGTTTCACTCTGTGGCCAGTTTCACAGGCTGTTACAGGCTGAACTTGCGAGCCAGCTTCAGACGGCTGAAAGTGACCAACTTCGCAAATTTCTAACTGCATTCGACGTGTTTCTGTCATTGATAGCATGATAAATAAAAGCAAATACATGCACACCTGTAACATCACGGCCAGCTGTTCAGAACAGAATGTTACCATGTGTTATCTTAGCTTTCTGTGTTGTTCCTTGCCGGCAGCTTTGAGAGATGAGAGGAGAAACACGCCCGTCCCATTATGAAGGAAAGTCATTTCACTGACATGCATTACATTCATTAGGTGGGCCGTTTCAGCGTAGGCCCTTGTCTGTATGTTAAAAGCACTAAAGATTTACAGAGAGGTAAGTGCAAGAAAGAGGATTTCTAGTGTAGAGCCACTACATTTTGTCCCCTTTCAGACTTATAAATAAGACAGGACTTCACCAAGACCACTTATAAAGAAAGAATCTCCTATAAAATGCATTATTCCAACTGGAGACATGACTTCATACTTAGCCAAAAGCCTCAAACATTCAAGTAAATTCTCTGAGCCTTTCTACTAGTTTTACAGTTATTTTACAAAGACTCATGTCACAGATTTTGTTCGTAGTGCTGTTCAAATGCAGTCGAGGCAGTCCGCTTCCCGCCCGCAAACAGGTTTCTTCATTTTCTTTAATGGTACATTTCTAGCAACATGCTAGATCAATTCAATTCTGATTGGTCCATTCAAACAAACTGCAACCTACCAGGACAGGTAGTGTTCCTGTCAAAGGTTGTTCAAGACGTTTTTTGGGGTGTTTTTGTGGACAGAGAACGTCTAAAACACCCGGAAACATTCTTCACCCGCCCCCAATAAGGATGCACTGGTGGGTGACTTTAAGGCCTACAACTGAAAGCTCTGAAGTATTTCAAGTCAGCAGCACACCTACGTTTGATTTTGAAGAGATGAGAAATGGGTAATACAGTTTGCTCCTAAAGGCTAAAGTCACTGGTTCAAATAGCAATGTACTTAGAGGCCCGAACTGGAGCTCAGCAATTTGACAATATTTATTGTTATCGTGATGAATTCCATATCGAGGATGTCGTCAGTGCTTAAAAGCTACTTTCTGGCTGCACGTTCGATTAAAAGACAGCATGATTAGTCCTGTTTCATGAATTCAGTGCAGCACACTGTGTGAAATGTTGAATACGAGTAATTGGATCCAGTTTTTAATAGGACTTAGTAAAATGTGGCACTACTGATATCACATAGCAGATCAAATAAACTTCGTGACACAGAGTGTATCGCAAAAAACTTCCTAAAGTGTCATATTACATTGTGCCATATCGTCCACCTCAACCCATAACAGTGAGATAACAAACTTATATCGTATAACAAACTTCTAAGTATATATACAGCATATATAATATAAACGTATAAGTCGGAAGAAAACCGAAAACCTTCTAAATGAAAACTTTACAGGAGAGGGAAAAAACCTGCTTTACTTTTAATGGAAGTCAATGGAACCAGAATTTCTTCAAAGTCATTTTGGGCTGTTTCTTTTGTCCCATTCATCATGAATTTTACACACGGTGTAAAGGACAGCAGGTCTTTTCAAATTATGTCAAAAACAGAAAAGCGACCAAAATGGAGATACGAGGTCTCATTCCGACAGCAGCGAGATACACATGCATCCATATATACACAGTTGTTTGGGCACCCCTGGTCATCCTCTATAGAGAACACACTTTGATGCACTTTTACTATATATATGCAGAATTTAACATTTAAAGAGTTTTAGATGCGAATTAAAATGTGGCCTGTGCAAAAATTATGTCACATTTTGTAATTTTACAGATTTTTTCCAGTAGAATACAATAATACAAAATGTGTGTGAAAACATCTGCAGAACAAAAACGACATATTTAAGTTTCCGGTACAGAATGTGCCCATCAACATGTTATTTGGCTGGTGGTATTTAGACTTCTAGGCATACGACTGTAAACCCCCTGTGTGCTTTCCATCAAGTCTTGCATGTATATCCTGCTTTACCTTATAAAGGAAAGCCTGACTTGGGGCACAGGTCCAATACCATTTGAGTACATTGTATGAACCAAGGAAACACTTTATTATTTATTATTGGAAATAGACAAAAGCCACCGCCACTTTGTTGCTGCATCTCTCTCTCTCTCTCGTCCACTAAATGAGGAACAGCTACGTCTCTCATTTAACTCTAATATATAATTCAGCCCTTCCAGCTTTAGAAGGCTAGAACCCCACATTACTCAAGAGAAATCCTTTTTTGTTTCGTGTTATGTTCCCTAGGAATGACTCCACTGCAACCACATGAGATCATCACAGTGGCCCTCTAGTAGAGGAATTCTGCCTGTTGGCCATTTTCTATAATAACCGAAACATCCTTTCGGTTCCCTCGTCAGATTTTAATAGAACTGGACGTTCACACTGTTTAAGGCGTACGGCTCTGAACAGTCAGTCTGAAAGTTCCCTTTAACGTCTGTTCGTTGTTTGGATGTCATATTTTGGATTAACATGCATTCTAGCACCTATACTTTCTGTTTATTGCACCTCCCCCTCCGCTAACAGTAGAAAGCGTGGGCTCTTTTGTCTCTTCTCCCATCGACACACAAAGATTTCTGGAGAGTTGAGGGGTGCGAATTGGTAATGGCCTTAAAAGAAGCATTAATGCGCTGCCAAGGCGCACGCTACCGCTCATATCACATTCACTCCAGTCCCCTGGTGAATTTATGCTGGATCCAGTCACCATTGCGGAACTAATGATTGCTGTAATCAAGACTACAATCAGGCTGATACTGTTCAAGCAGAAAAAAAGCCTCGATTCAGACGCGTAAAAATAATTGAGACCATTAACGCTGGTCAATTCAAAGCCTTTCTTCGTCCATTTTAATCAGACGGATCTTTTGAGCACTTGTTGGGTCTATTTATTCCCAGCTGATTCGGCATGCCTCCGTGCCAGGATTTGATGGCTTAGCGATAAAGGTTTTTTTTTCTTAGGCTCAGAAAATGTAGTGAGGACAACATTATAGACGTTACAATTGAATTTGCTTTAGGACGCTCTTTCTCAAACGGGGTTTCTGTGTGACCGCCACACAAAGAAAGATAATGACAGGTCTGTCTACACTCTAAAAAATAAAGGTCTTTGCTTGGAAGCAAGGAAAGGCCTTTAATTGGAACAGAGCCTTTACATTGTATGGAGGTTCCAATTCAAGTGTTGTAAATAAGGAAACGCTGTACGAGTAGCGTGTCCTTAAACACCTCAGTCTTCATCTAGAATCGGAAGGAATTCAGTCGGATCTTTGCACGTCAACACAGCCACTGTTACAGCTCTAAAACATATCCTTCACTAGCCAGTCCGTCCAGTCTGTATATGCAAATTAAGATGCAAAAACAAGTCACTGTTTTTACGAAGCCACAAAAAACCAACACATTAACATATATCCAGCTATTCAGCCTTCAGCAGCTTAGCCCCGCCCACTTACACTTACACTGAAGTTATAAGGAGTGTTTCAGCCTGGCCTGCTTTCTGAATACAGGGCAGCCAATCAGAACAGAGTAGGTCAGAGGTGTGTCCCGTGTAGAGGATGTTTACTTATAGCTTATTTTCACTTAGAAAATCAACAAAATCATGTAATTCGACAAGAGTTGCCCCAACTTTGGCGTACGACTGTACACCGACCAGGCGTAACGTTCTGACCACCTTCTTGTTTCTGCGCTCACTGTCCACTTTATCAGCTCCACTGACCGTATAGCTGCACTCTGTAGTTCTACAGTTACAGACTGTAGTCCATCTGTTTCTCTGATACTCTGTTACCCTGTTCTTCAGTGGTCAGGACCCCCATGGACCCTCACAGAGCAGGTACTATTTGGGTGGTGGATCATTCTCAGCACTGCAGTAACACTGACGTGGTGGTGGTGGTGTGTTGGTGCGTGTTGTGCTGGTCTGAGTGGATCAGACACAGCAGTGCTGCTGGAGTTTTTAAACACCTCAGCGTCGCTGCTGGACTGAGAATCGTCCACCAACCAAAAATAAATAAACAGTTTCTCTCAGCAGGGAGTTTATCACAATTACCATACATTAGAATAAAGTCGTATTCATAATTCAAATAAACAGAAAAACTATAAAAAGTAACCAGAATTTCTCGGGTCCATATTTTTCCTGGACACCTTCACAGCCGCCACAGAGACTCGTTAATATCATCAATGACATCATGAGCTCAATTTACTGAGCACTGATTGGTCAAACCAGGAGTTCATTATTAATCAATATTCTATAAATTTAGTTTATTCAAATATTAACACTTTTCTCAGCAAATAAACACAAATAAATAGATTTTGAAAATGAGTCTTGGAGGCGTAAGACTTTCGCACAGTGCTGTATATGGAAATGGTGGATTCTTCTATGAAACGCCTCCAGAAAAGCACCTTTATTTTTAACAGTGCAAGCATGTTGTGTATTGGTGTAATTAGAAAACATCACAATCGTGTAATTAAGGTGTCTCTCGTGGGTGAATTTCAATTTATTTTCTGACTCCAAATCATTGTAGGTCATCTTGCACTCACAGCGCTTGTTTGTGAAGTTATTACCTCAATCGTCTGTTTGAACCCTTCGAGGTAGGTCAGAGACATTTTCAGAAATTGCTGTGAGAAGTCAGAATGGAGCAAATTGCTGATGGCTCCTTATGCAGACATTGTCATTCTGTCTTTCCCGGCCTCTCTGTAAAGGCTTGGCGCCTTCATCCCAGTGACCTTTGGATAAAAAGGGATGCTTATCTCTCTAATGAATATAATGCATTTCAGTGCACTTTTGCCTGGAAATGCCTCAAGAAGGACAAGATGCTCCTCTAACTGCATAATGCTAACAGCTCATAAAACAGCTCAGGGGTTTAATAAATAGCTCTTCGAGAAAATCTAATTTGTGTTCTTGAGGGTTTTAAGAAGTAAACATTTAGGGTTTGCTTCCCAGACCAAGATTAAGCCTCAGCCCAGACTAAATGAGGTTTTTTTTTCATGGTGAAACACTGTAGGTATTGTGGCTGTGTTGTGCATTAAACTATGCAGAAGTGTGTTCTCTATAGGGGATGTGCTAACTTATTCTCACCTGAAATATTAAGATCATTTGAACAGGGGTGCCCAAACATTTGCATACGACTGCAACATTTTTGCAGACCGTTTTCTTCCTAATAAATTGTCAATAGCATTAAAATAATAATAATAATAATGAATTTTATTCGTAATGCACTTTACATTTTAAGAAGAAGAAGCATTTCTATGAAATCAAAGAACTGCTATAAAACATCTTTACACTCCACAGGAAGATCACGGGTTATAAGTTCTGCTGAAGAGAAATGCACATATTGTCCATTGTTTGTATTCACTTTTTCAGAAGCGGTAACTTCCTAGAAGAAGGCAGAAAGATTAGGCGTGCAGCAGAATTTTGGCCACCAAAAACTTTGGCAGAAAACTCAAAGTGCCATTTTTAACTATATTAAATTTTTAATAGCTGGAATTGCAGTGGATGACTAATCTTCCTGCCTTATATGAGAAAACTAATGAGATTAAAATACAACCAACAACAAAGTGTCAAAATCCAAGACTTCACAATTACTTTCAATGTTAATTACATTGAAAAATGCTACTTATTAATGCTGTTTGTGTCCTTCACTTTTGTGTGCCGGTCAGCGCCGATGCATTGAACAGTCGGAGCCGTAGCAGATCAACAGTGACAATATGAGAAATTCTTTCATGATTTCTATGAGTAACTTCTCCGTTTTAGGTTTGATTCCGCTTCAGAACATGACATCATGCTTACGCCATCTGCATCCAGCTTTTTAAATGCTGAAATAATTACCCTAAGGCCCAATTCTCACCCTTTTCACCCCTGGCCCGATTTTTGTTGGGAAAGAGAGGTAGGACGGAGCGTTAGGGCTACATGGCCCTCCAAACGGAGGTTTTTCAGAGGCTCTCACTCCAGAAAAGTGAGTATTTTCTTCATTAATATACCACAACTACTGTATTATCACACTATGGTTTTAATGTATGATGGTCCTTTTCTTCATATCAAGCATAAAAAAACACTAACAGCATGCTAATGTCTCAGTGGCTAAATTTCCTGTTCTACCTTAAATAGTCACATTCTGGACCCTCAGGCATCAGAACTGCTGCTCCATTTAATTAAGGTGGAACGGGAAAATAGAAACCAGAATCTGGTGAATATCTGAGCTTCAGCTTCATATCACTGAAGAATTAGGGGTGGGTGATAATAAACAATTGCCCCCCTCTTTGAAGACGTACGATGCCCTAAATGTAACTAAAGCCCAGCAGTGCTAACATTCACTTCTGAAGTGTTTGCGTATATTTCTCACTCAGGGTTCACACAGTGTAAACAAATAATGAAATAAAACACGAATATAACTGAATCAGGTTGTGATGACAGTGACCGTGTGCATCACGAGAGCGGTTGATATTAACTACACTGTTTTGATCATAAAATTAGCTACAGCTCCTTTGGGTTCGCTCCAGATTCCTGCTTGACAGCCATGGATAACTGCCATGTCTACAAAGCCTTCTTTGGGCACTGCCCAGCTTTGTGTGAAGTCTGCTGCCTTTAGCAGAAAATGGACAATTTCAAGCTCTAGCAATTTCAAGCTCCTGGTAAAACACACACGGCTAACTTCTCCCCATGACCCCCCAACTTCCATCTGTTGGCGCTTTGTGCCTCATGCCACCTTCCCTGGGGTCTTTCATTTGCCCCATCATGCTAATTCCCCCTCGCTATGGCCGCTCTGACCTACAGGCTGACTTTCCTGAGAAGATGCAAAGTAATGGAAGCAGGATCTGCACCCCAGAGACCCAATCAGTCTTAGTGCAGCGTTAAGGGCTGGCTTAATTCCTCTTGCATATTTCCAAGTATCCTGGGGAATCTGCTAGCTAGCAACTGCACTTGGAAGATACTGGCATTCAAAGCACAGGACTTTTATCATGGACTCCCCTGAACATATCAGATAAAGTCAGTGGAGGACATGAAGCTTAATAGCTTATATAGCTCAAGTAAAAATGCTAGTTTGCAGATAATGCTAACTGCTGCTAAGTGTAGCTTTCATCTATTATTAGCCACATTATTTATTTATTTTTACAAACTTTTTTGTTGAACAAGACTTTTGCGTCCTTTGCCTCCGATAAAAGTCAAACTGGTACGCTTGTTAGGCTAACTGCTGACTGCTGTATCCAAATAAACGAACACATTCTAGTGCGGATTACCCAAGAGGTAGAGATTGGTATAGTGTAGTGGTTGGATAGTGTAGTGGGTAACACCTTTGCCTTCTACGCTGTAGACTGGCGTTCAGTCCCTCCCTGGATAAGCAGTATACCACTATACCTACACTATACCACTATAGTCCTTGGGCAAGACTCCTAACACCACCTTGGCCTACCTGTTTAAAAAAATGCTCAAATTGTAAGTCGCTCTGGATAAGAGCGTCTGCCAAATGCCGTAAATGTAAATGTAAACTTTTGAAAGCTGCTTTAGAGACAACAGAAGAATTTACATTACAAGGTTCAGTTTGAGTCTTACTTCATGTTCGCCACCAATGATTCCATATGTAATAAAATTTGAATGGTGAAATGCGACAGGGGACGTTTTTAAGGAAGGTTTTATATAGAAAAGGCAGACACTTGTTCTGAATAGCCCAGGTTAAAGGAAGTGATATGAATGAAGTCTAAATACTATTTCTGCAGAGAATAAAAAATCCATTTTGTTAAATTGTCATTTGGGCCTAAAACCACCCTGTTTACTTGTCACTTTATGCCTTATGTATTGCAGCATGATATCCCTCAGCCTCACTTTGACAGAATTCACGTTTTTGTGTTGTTTTCATGTTCATGAATGGTGTCTCACTATAATACTCTTGTACACACAACCACTGGGAATCCCTGTGGTGTCAACCGGTCCTGACTGCTGACTTAACCACCAGGCTATAGGCTGTTAAATACATCAGTAGTTAAACAAATTGACAAAAACAAAAAAAATTCAATGTTCTTTAGTCTGGTTGTTTGTGTTCTTTTTGGATGGTGGTGTGGAAATTTACATACGTAATCTCAGTCTATACATAGAAGAACTGCTTGTTTTGAATGAGCCATTTTTGTGAGGTCATGAAAACAAACACATTGCCCTAAAGCAGTTTAGCTCCATCCATTTACACTGAGGTTATAATGTCGTGCTGCTTTTTGAATGCGGCAGACAGTTAGAATAGCCTATTTATATCTAAGTGATAAAAACGGGTTGGAATATGATCTTGTAAAAATGAAATGACTGTTTTTGGTACACGCACATCACAAGTAGGCCTTCAGGAAACAAACTGCAGGATGTAGCCCCTTCAAACTCTTCAAAACTTTTGAAGTAGTGCACACCGACGGTTAATCCTGCAAGCGCCAGTGTTTCCTGGAACTGAGGCCTCCAGCAACAAAAAGCCTCAGAACCTAATGGAGAGAAGCACAAGTGATTTGTTTTGCAGGTAAAAAGGTCTATTAATAGCCACTCTGTGGAATTCAGCCACGCATTTGCTTGACAGGATATCTCAGACGCTAGTTTTGCCCAGGAGTCCGCTGACAGCCCTGTTGCTTGGAGACGGCTTCTGAAAGACAAGCTGGGCTAAATGGGGAGGCTTGTTCATCTGCGTTATTCCATCCTCCATTGATGAGCTTTTGGAAAATGGTGGGCTGTTACTGTGCCATTGTCACGCTGCCTTTAATGATTCTTATGCTTCAGTCATACCTACTCCAACAATCAAGTGCTATTCAAGCACAGCCGCCAATCAGGGCTTCTGTACTGCGGGAATCAATTTGATGCGTTCTGATTACAGACTTTTTGACATTTCTTTGACATGGCGTTGGCCATTTGGAACACTGCACGTTTGTTTCCGCACGTGTAAAATATCCGTGTATAATTTATAGTGTAGATCAGGAGGTAAAGCCCAGGTGTTGCCTAATTGAGCTCATCTTGAAGCCTAAGACAGTTACTGCCTGCTTGTATTTATAAAAGATTCAGGCCACCCTCAGAGTCTGAAGCGCTATTCGGGCAGGATTAGTCTTCCACTGGGAGGTGGGGTACCGTAATTTTCCCATAGGATGACTGTAATGTTTATGACTAACTCATCCGGGATAAGAAACCTCTGTATAAATTAAGTTGGCTGTAGTAAAAGACAAAGTAAAAAAATGAATTATAATTGCCTTTACCCTGACCATCTACCTACCTGTATTACATTAGCGTTTCCATTAGCTTGGGAGACATACAGCCAGAAGTCAGCTTTGCCATGATATTCGGTCATTTTACATGTTTTATTGTTCAGAGTTGTACACTTAAATCAGAATCAGAATCCTTTACTGATCCCAGAGGGAAATTGCAGTTATCACAGTTGCAACTGTTTACGTAAGAGAATAAACACCTTAATAGTTTAAAACAAAGAGAAATTTGCAATATGTAAAGGAGATTTAAGTTCTTATGAATACAGTAAAGTGGCGGTGACTGTGATAATAAATATTAAACATCTAGTATAAGGCAGTTCAAATTATTGTCCCTCTGAGTTTTTGCACACAATTATTATTATTATTATTACACATATGAACTGTTGGGTATTGAGTTTTGCACAGATGAGCCACATACTGAGGGAGGAGTTATAGAGTTTGATGGCCACAGGTGAGAATGACCTCCTGTGGTGCTCTATGGTCATTTCGGTAGAGTGAGTCTGGCACTGAATGAGCTCCTGTGTCTCATCACCGTGTCGTAGAGAGGGCGGGAGCCACTGTCCATAATGGCCTTCAGTTTAGACAGCGTCCTCCTCTCGGACACGGCCGTCAGCGAGTCCAGCTCCACACCCGCAGCATCACCGGCCTTGCGGATCAGTTTGCTGAGTCTGTTGGCATCTGCCACCCTCAGCCTGCTTCCCCAGCATGCAACAGCATAGAGGACAGCACTCGCCACCACAGACTCATAGAAGATCCTGAGCATAGTCCAGCAGATGTTGAAGGACCTCAGGCGCCTCAGGGAATAGAGACGACTTTGGCCCTTCCTGTAGGGGGCGTCAGTGTTCTTAGCCCAGTCCAGTTTATTGTCAGTAAGCTGACTTGAGACAGGGCAATATATATTTTTTCTTGATTCGGGCCACAGAAAATCCAAATAAATGCTTTTTTTCTAGTGTTGTTTGCAGTAGCTGCATCCAGCGTTTCAGCTACTTGAAGTTTTGCTCATTCTTATGTTTATATTGAATGTAGAGTTTAATGTAGAGGTCGCACTGGACTCCAAGCCATACTTACCTTAATGTGAGACCGAAATGAAGACCTAGATGCAGTTTGAGAGAAGTTTCAAGTTTATATTTACAGAAAAGATGTAGCTTCTAGTGTTTCTTAGCAACATAAGCCACAAAGCTCCAGCGCTAAACAAGTAAAACTTGGACACCAATCCTGTCTTGGCTGGTTTACTGCATCTGGGGTGAGTGGAAAATTTTACATCTGCAAAAATTCCTATTCCTATTATGGTCTTAACATATCCTGGGGTCATTTTTGAGGTGTGTTTTATAGCATCTTCTTAATTTAGAGCAGAGAAAGTGGTGTAGAACTCTGGTCGTCCAAAGCTCTGCGGTCTACACTTGTTTATGTCGGCTTTTTACAAAATGCACTACAGTAAATCTGTAAAACAGAAAGTGCTCCCTATCGCTGAGAGATCACAAGCTCAGTCTCCAGTGATGCCACAGCCATCTGTAGACAAAGAGTCATCTGTGGTCGACGAAAGCAACTGGCCAGTCTCTCTCTTAGTGGGCAGGACGGCCCTCCTTCTCCCACCATCGCTGAGGGTGGGTGTCTGTTACTTGAAGTAACAGGATCAGCAGTTGGCGCACTCTGTAAAGCGAACAGTCTGTCCAATGATGCTGCATTATTAGCAGTTTAAAAAGATTTGGTGGCTGTCTTTGGCCTTCTTCATCCTCCTAGCTTGGTTTCATCTTATTTTAGTATGTTCAAGTAATTCTTTTGCGTGTTATTTTATGCAAATTCAAGCCTTTATTGCAATTTTGCTGTGCACTCTTATTGTGGAGGGTGAGGCTAAGCATCACCCAGGGCCTCTGCGAATGAGGTTGCATGAGCTGAGTGGAGCCTGAGAGCGAAGTGTTGGGTATTTTGTAGCTGTGGCCAACAACAGCTGGAAAATAAAGCTCAACAACTTGCGCAAAAGCTCTATTTTAATAGCGGTGAATGCTACAATGTGATGGAGCGAGATCTAGCTAGAAGGTGGGAATTGACTAGGGAGAAAAATAGATGTGCTACTCACTGTGCGATAATGCAAGCAGTGTTATCTCAAGTAGTGAATAATACATTCGTGATTTTGTTCTATTTAAGGTATAAATTAGTAATGTGAAAAGCAGTAAGTTTATGTGGGTCCTTGAAGAGACTTGAGTATGACTGCACATCGGCCGTCCTGAATTAAATCAACTCTGTTGGGGTTAAATAATAGAAAAAAAAAACTTCCGTTAGCGATTTGGGGTTTCACTTTTTTGCATATTTTCTTAAATTAACCCTTAAAGGCATTTACATATAACACAACACCCACGTTTCATATCAAAATGCTCCGTAATTTTCATCACTACTTTCCAAAACTCTTTACACATCATTTCAAATGATGAGAAGAGCCAGAGCCCCGGCCCTCATCACGTGCACCTTCTACAGAGGTACCATCGACAGCATCCTGACCAGCTGCATCACCGCGTGGTACGGCGCCTGCACCGTGTCCTGACGCAAGACACTCCAGTGCATCGTGAGATCTGCTGAGAAGATCGTTGGCACCTCCCCCCCCCCCCCCCCCCCCCCCCCAAGAGATCCGGCTCCTGTCTCACCTGGAAAGCCCTCTGCATGGCAGGTGATCACATTCACCCACAGCTTCTTCAGCCTGCTGCCATCAGGGAGGAGACTGCGGAGTCTCCGGGCCAGGACCAGCAGCCTGGGGGACGGCTCCATCCACCAGGCTCTCCCGACTTTGCTCCACTCCCCAGTACTGAACCCTGACATTGTCAGGGACTGTTACGCACTCGTCCCTTTAACGGCTCTAAGCTCAGTCTAACTGCACTACTGTTTATATTTGCACTATTTATACCCACAGACCTTAATCTGTTCTTATATTTATATTATTTTTTATTATTCTGTCTATTTAAATTCACACTCCTCCTGTTTTCCATCTATTTAATGTTATTGCTACACCACGGGGTCTGAGAGTAACGCAGTCCACTGTATGTCCTGTACATATTGTTGTATTGACAATAAAGCTGACTTCACTTGACTTGACTTAGTAATTTCCCCAGTGTCGATTGGTCAGTTTCACACAAAACGTAAGCACATGAGTCCACCAGTTACACAGTGAGAGGCAGATGACGTGATCTCAGCCCCTCTCTATAGCCTCATAACTCCGGATGTAAGTCACGTACGTTCTCATGATAGGATGGAAGCGAAAAGGCGACTCTACAGATTCAGGAACTGTTTCAACCGTATTTCTGCACTAAATTATCTCAAAGATAGAGAAACATATTTAGAAACATTAAATTCGATGCGTGGGTGACTCAAGACGGGGTAACACTTTTTACTGTCTGCCAGTTTGTGCTGCCTTTTATTATTTTCCTCTAATCTCAAAGCTTTAAAGCACTTGGTGAACACTTGGTGTGAAAAGCTACCACATAAATAAAGTCCATAAATCCTTGATCCCTGTTTTTAAGAGCAAAATGTCAGGAAAGGAAACCCCTGATCTTCATGTCTCGCAAATGGCATCAGCCCAATCCCGGCATTCCCCTGGGATCTGTAGTTTAGACAATCCTCTGAGAGCTAAGATAATCACGACCAGAGCGCATGGGAGTGAACGCAGCGCTAAAGCACTTTCAACGCAATTAGCACCCACGTGTCATTTCAGCATTCCAGCGTGAGAAGCATCCTCTACAGTTCGCTCAAATATTTATGAAAGGAAAGACGGAGAACCCTAAAAATAGTCGCCACTGACAGGAAGCGTTTTTTTCTCTTGAATTCTGCTAAAGCTACTTCTCTAGTTAGATACCCTTTCTTGACGAACTAAGGCTTGACGAATGGGGCAGGGACTCATTAGTCAGGAATTTTCTCTTAGTTGAAGTGTAGCGTTCCAGTGGGAAGACTGAACAAAAGGTCAAAAGACACGACTGGATTCCACACAGTGACAGATGAGAGGTTTGAGGAAAACCGGGTGGTTGTTCCTGTTGAGTCGGCTGATTCCTCATGTGCGCTTAATGCATTTACAGCATTTCTATGAAAGGCAACAGGACGTAGTGCGTATTTTCTTACACTTCAAGGATGGAGGGAGCAGTTTTAAAGGGGAACCAATTGTCCTAAATGACTGAATCATGTAAACACAGTGATTCAGAGTGGTTGGTGTTAATTGTTCAACCATTGCTTTAGTAGGAACCAGACGTCTGTATGCCTACACTACAAACATCAGCAGTTTATCTGCTGATCAAAATGACCAATGACCTTCCATGTGTCTTAGAAGTTTTATATGTTGTGCTGATAAAGGTAAAATAGTGTTAAATTGTTTTTAGGTACTTTTTTTTTTTTGAATCACAAATGGGTTGGTGGCGTTGTGTCGTACGGTGTCAGCAAGACTCAGAGCTCATGTGAGTAACGTTATTCATCAGAGGAGCTGTGATACCTCACAGTTGCACCTTGCTGGTTAACTGTTCAGAGTGGTGCTGAACTGCTCTGGACCAGGATGCAAAAATAAATGGAGAAAATACAGGACAGCGGATTTTTTGTTTTGGTTGCCATTACAAGTACCATCTACATTTACGGCATTTGGCTGACGCTCTTATCCAGAGTGACTTACAATTTGATTATTTTACACAGGGAGGCCAAGGTGGTGTTAGGAGTCTTGCCCAAGGACCCTTATTGGTATAGTGTAGGGGGCTTACTCTGGTCAGGGATTGAACCCCAGTCTACAGCGTAGAAGGCAGAGGTGTTACCCACTACACTAACCAACCACCAGTACCAGAAGTCCTGAAGTTGTGGCTTGTTGTTTTGAAGCTACACACAAACAGCAAAGCCGGACAACCAAACAAACTGAACTGAAATCCCACAAGGCTCCTCAGGACCAGTGAAAAACACAAAGCGGATTGGGTCAAATGCCGGCTGCTAAAGAAAACTGCTGTCTGAAGACTGTCTGAAGTAGGCCTACCTCACTGTCCTGCCTCATAAACTAATGAGCAATAAGCAGAGCAGCAAGTATTTAGTTGTTGACGCCATCAATTTCCATTCCATTTCACACCAAACCACTCCGAATGATTTTGATTGTCACTTTGCAAAATCAGTGGAGCTCCGTTTTAAGTTGGTGTGCTAAGATTTTAAGCAGGATATATGCAGCTTCCACAGTGACGGCAGCATGAATTGCCTTTTTTTGTTATTATATTTAAATTGCTTGGATAATTTACATCAAACAGAGCATCTCATAACGCTTAGTTCTGACAAAAGATGACTCTACACATATAATGGACACAACAAACTGTTGATGCAACTGTTGACCCTTCTCACTTCTCTCCTTTAAGCAAATGAGGTTGGCCATCTGTGCCTTGGTAACCAGGCATGTCACACCCAGAGTCAAGCTACTCGAACACCAAGCAGGTGAAGTGATGGATGAAAAACGCAACGGATGTATTGAAAGCCAGGAAAGCATTATTACTTTAGATTATTGTTTTATAGGCATAAAAAACAATATTAGGCCTCGTTGGGGCTCCTTCACCAGCCGTTAGTGACAGGACCCCAGAGCTGGCAGTGGTCACTGAGGGGAGTGATTGGTGAAAATGCATATATAAATAAAATATAAAATAAACATGCCACTCTAAATCACAAACACATAGGTCTTTACTATGATAGAAATATTGAAAATTCAGATTTTAAAAAATTCAACAATTCAAAATTCTAATTTTCTGAGTAGTTTGATGGGAGATGGTCCACTGTATAGAAACTTACAGGCTCAGATGTCTTTATAGTGGTGGTGATGATGGGAACCAGGGGTCACCATGTCTACAACAGAAAAATAGCCATTTTATTTACTATCCAAAACCAGCAGTGAGCCTACAAGCTGGGGCAGAACCCTTTTGTCACTGTGGTGGTGCCCTCAGGGGTACATCCCAGTACCTTTACCCAGGGAACATAACTGAACCAGAATCCACTGAAATGATCTGTTCTAAGTTGTACTGACTCCACACACCCCGCCTCGCCTCCAGGCTTTTATTTTATTGGTCTGTTTTAAAACATTAGTTTATAAAAAGATACAAACGTCTACTTTTCCACTAGGACAACTTATTTAAGTTACACAGTAACTTAAAAACTGCTTAAAACTGCTGTTACACCTTTGAGGGTCCACTTACATGGTTTGCACCTTGATGAACGAATCATGTAACTGCATGGAACCTTTATTTCTAATAGTGTAACATTGGTGATGGTAAAATAGCTAAATATAGTACTATTTTGCCCTACAACAGCCTGCATGTATCCTTCCACCTTGAATGGCCTGAAATAAATGGATTAAAATACATTTTAGGCCAAAATCTTATCACACAACTATCAATAGGCAGTGAGTCAGACATCAGACAGCTCACATCTTACCATTTCATAATATGGTGACAACATCCTGTGAAGGAGCTTTTGAAGGTATTAAGCTCTTCAGACGTCTGGTTCCTGTCACCATCACTGTGAACATTTCTGACTCAGCAAGTTTCTATTGAACGGAGCGTTTCACACCAAACCGCTCTGAGTGACTCTGCCTAGATCTCAACCACTTAATTATGCGGAATTTTTGAAGTTCCCCTTTAAACATTCCTGAAATCTGGGGGTGCAGGAACCCATACTTCCCACGTCTCTGCTTCCACCATCCTTTTGTAGGACAATCTTCTGGTAGATGGAGGAGAAATTACTGGGTGGGTTCCTCACCTCATTGCATTGATGCTAAGTTAGCAGTTCGCTAGTCTCGGTACCAGACGCCGTGACTTCCTCAAGGCCGCGTGGTGAAAAGAGGATGACGTGGGCTGATGCCATGAAAAGCAAGCGTTACATTGGAACACCGAGTGGAGACTTTTGTTCTAAAGTATGGCAGAAAGCTTGAAACTAATACACACTGGTTTCTCTCAGCTTGAAGTTGCTGGGTGAATGAAAAGTGACCCTTATTAGTCCCACAAACGGGGAAATTCCACCTCCGCATTTAACCCATCCGTGCAGTGAAACACCACATACACACTAGTGAACACACACACTAGGGGGCAGTGAGCACACTTGCCCGGAGCGGTGGGCAGCCCTATCCACAGCGCCCAGGGAGCAGTTGGGTGTCAGGTGTCTTGCTGAAGGGCACCTTAGTCACGTACTGTCGCTTTAGGGGATCAAACCGGCGGCCTTCTGGTCACAGGGCCGGTTCCCGAACCTCCAGCCCACGACTGCCCCCCAAACGGGAAGGGAACAGGGAAAAGGGAACAGACCCTGGCTCTAGCATGTTTGTTCCAAACCTGCCGGTGATCAATTGAATCCCCAGTGGTTGCATGACTTTTGACGTCTTTATGAGCAGCTACTGATGTAAAATAGTACATATTTTAAATTACCAGCATTTCAAGAGGCTTTAGCTGGAAAAAAACAGGAGACATTCTTCAAGTGGGCGGATTCCATACGACATAAGTTCACTAGCCATAACATACCCAGTTACAGCATTCAGCTTTGTCATAAATAGCCTTCAAATAGAAATGCAGTTATTGAAGGACAAAGACAACCAGCCTATCTTTATAATACTGGAAATAGCTGAACAGTCATCGTTCTGTAGCTGCCGTCACGCCTATATTAGGAACTCTTCATCGTGAGTATAATAAAAAAAAAACAACTGTATTATAAATGCTATCCTGCATTTTTTATGTCACTACTGAAACAGAATTTTTGTTGGTAGGCGGGGCCTTATTTAAGCCACACCCCTGCATTTTAGACCAAGTAGAAGTGAAACTGCATCCCTGTCCCTCATGGCCACATGGTGAGCCATAAGATCCTATTGTTTTGAAGTATATGTGTCCCAAAATCTGTAAATCAGTGTGAAACACTAAAATGGTCACTACTGAAACATGTACTTTCTGTGGTTATATGAACTTTTTTTGTGCTTTTATTAAAAGTGTAGTGATTTTAAATGTGTTCAATCATTTATATACAATATTTATATACAATAAACATAATTAAGTTATACGGTCACTCAAAGAAAAAAGGTCTGAAATGTATTTCGACCAACACCAGCTACTAGACAGCAGCGACGTTCCGAAATGCCCTTCTTTTTTTCCTAAAGAGAAGCTTAGTGATTTCATGACCCCGAGCACAGAATGTCAACACGACTTCAGAGGTCTGCGGCAGCCTGCGGCCGGAGAGCGTACGCAAAGTGACTCTTCGCTTTACTACCGATTTGAGACGCAGCAAAAAAAACCTCTCATTCTAAATGTAAGGAAAGCCCAACTGGGATATAACCACGCGTTTATTCTAGTACTTGTTACTTTTGTTACCATATGGAATTCTGTCAGATTGAGACACCACGGATCCAACACCTCCTAAAGCAAAATTATCCCATGTAATGTGCTATTCCCAATGGCTAGTCATCTCCTGACAGACGTGTGAAGGCCTCTGAACAACAGGTGGCGGATCGTCATGGAAACAGCAACGCGATTCCAGCTTGGAGACGGATTCCATGGAAACACTCACAAGTCCGAAACTCAAAACAAGTTAGGTGCCGGAGAAATGAAGAATCATGCATTTCTTATGTAGCCATTTTATATCCATTCATTCACAGCACTGTCATTGTCCCTTAAACCATTTACTTTAATGTGTTTGCTCTCTGGGCTGCTTGTCTAGTTTCCCATTTTCATGATCCCCCTCCGAGCCAGACTGGTCAGATTTTAAGTGGGTTATTTTTCAACATGCTGCAACATGAAATCAATGTTGAATGTACAATTAGTGTTAAAGCGCAGTTGATTTTGCAGGCGTACCCGGCTGTGGACATCTCAATCTCAGGCGTGCTTTGAGGATGTGAAACGACTGAAATATCTGCGCTGAGACGAGATACTTATGTAGTGAATGAAATGCATAATGAATTTTAGAACGTTGAGAAGAAACACATCACAAGGACGTTTGCGTCGGACTGGTTTTCTGTTATTCTCACTGACTCGGTGTGTAACGTGTGTCTGTGAGGCTGTCCCAGCAGGAACCACGCCTTAGGCTCTTATTTCTTCTAAGCACTCATACTGTCTTGAGGTGAAGATGGAAAATAACCCTCGGGTTCTTCACTTAGCAACAACCGCCACTTCCTGATGACGACCCCCGACTGCCTGACGTAGATTCGGCTTCGCTCCGGGCAGGTCTCAGTGAGTCAAGCCGAGCAGACTGTTAGTGTAGTTTAACATCCTCACAGCATATGACCAATCAGAGTCGGGCACATGGCACAGCTTGGATTTGATCCCGGCCACTGAGGAAATGTAATTAAGTCTTATAAGTAGCACCGGAAGGTATGAAAGTGTATATAAGGGTGGGCAATATGACAATATTTATCATTATTGTGACAAATTACGTCACAGTCAGCTGAGCAGCTGCATATTTCATTACAAAGAAAGCATAATTAGGCATAATTAAGATGCATTCAGTGCAGCACAGCGTGTCGGACACGGAGTAAAATTTATTGCATTGTTAGTTTTTAATAGTAATTTGTAAACGCGGCGCCGCTCGTTCTTTTTTTCTGACTTTTCAAACCTCAGCTAGTGATGCGTATTGGGTATCGATAGAATGTCTTGAAGTATCGTGATATTATATTTTTGCCGTATCGCTCATGTTGCCCCTTTTTATTTTCCCATTTTATGGATAGGAAATATATCATTTTATGGATACATTAACAAAACTAAAAAAAGGGCCCCGTTCAAATAAAAACATTAAAAAAATTGCAGTTGCAGTTTCCAATTTTCATCACTGACAGTTCAGTGAGAGCAACAGCAGCTGCACGTTCCAATCAATGAGTGAATATACCATATATATCATATATGTGAACGATTCAGCTCCTCTGTAATTGTAGCCTGTGGCTCATGTTCTGCTAAAGGTACTGCAGCAGAGCAGCTGGGCTTTAGCCTGCACTGGGCTTTGACGACACAAAATTTTGCATCATTAAAAGGAGCAAAGTTTATAAAACAGACAAAGTTTGAGGCCTATTAATATAGAATGTAATAATATGAAGACAATTCCTTACATGACCGATTTTATAAAGTTATATTCTCATTATTATATTTAAATAGTGTAGACAATAACAACTCTAGACTCAAACCCAAGCACTTTCACTGAACAAGGTTCTTGTACATATTTATTTATGTTTGTATATAAAACATGGACAAATGATTGACACTGAAAAGCACTGGTTTCCAACAGCCTGGGTGCGTTTTGCTGGGTGAAGTAAATGGAATAGACTGTGATTTCAGCATGTTTGCTCCAAACCTACATGTGTTCAGTCTGGTCTCTGGTTGCATGCTTTTTGAAAATTTCTGATGACTATTCATAACTTTTACCGAGCTACAAAAATACTGTCTGGGGTGTTTATTATGCATCCAGTATCGATTTTGCATATGAGTTTGTGGGTTTCTTCTTCAGGCGGCTCTAAAAGTCTTTGTAGTTGTTCCAAAAAGAGACTTTGACAGAATAAGTCGACCTGAAATCATAACTGACCTCATGCTGCTGGTCATAATAAGCACTACTATATATACTGCATCATATAAAATATGATTTTTTTTGTTTTGTTATTGTAATCCAATCATTTTTTTCCACCAGATTAGACCTGTAGTGCCTTGATTTGTCTTCTGCTTTTTTGCTAAAACATCTTTTTGATTTTTTGATTACATCACTGTGCATCAGGGCCCAGCGGTCACTTTGTTTAGAGCTGGTTTTGACCTGTTGGTCATACCGACCCAGTGCAGCACGCGGTTCAACGTCAGCGCAGCAGCGTAAAACTTTGGGAGAGTCTGTTCAACATAAATGATGAACTAACCTAACTTTGTGTAAATAGAGCTCAATATAGAAATATGTCCACATATGCAGTCGAGACTGACGCGGCTTTTTTCTGAATTTCTACAAACACCATTTCATTTTATAGTAAATGAGTTTGGGCTGGTTTATGTTTATGAACAGACGCCTACAGATCAACATAGTAAAGGAGCTCATCTGTGATCCTGAGTTTAAAGCCAGTTTTTATTCAACTTAAACTTGGAACTAAGTTGTAAATAAATCTGAAACTGAAACTTTGCTTGTGTGTAAAAAGTGATTTCAGAGCCACTCGGTTCTCCCTGATGGAAACTGTTTACCTTCAGTGTTTTGTGCTTCTGATCATTTTAATAGACGTCAGCGTCACTAATTAATGACGTTCTATTAAAAGACTGGTTTACCAAGAGAGACGCTGGAGGACTTTCACCTGAAATGAGTTCATGAAGCCAGTCTGGTTATAAAAATGATAACAGGACATCAGAGCCAGAATTCCTCTTTTAGTACTTTTACTTTATACTTAAGTACATTTGAAGGCAAATACTTTAGTACTTTTACTCAAGTGGAGGTCTAAAGGGAGGAACTTCTACTTTTACTGGAGGAATATATTATATATATAAGTGTTGTTATTTGCTGTATATCATCGTTGTCCAAAGAAAACCATGAATGGGATCAACAGAAATGCTCTAAAATCACTCGGCATAAAATCTCTTTTTGCGTTAACTTACACTGACAGGTAAGATGGTTTTTGCCTTCTCCTGTAAAGTTACTATTTTTGAGATACTTGTTTTTCTTTGGACAGCGACGATATGTATGCCCACCCCAACAACATACCGTATATTATTGAAAGATCTGGGCTATAGCAGGGGTTCTTCACCCTCAAGGCCTACTCATCACTACAAAGCATGAAGGCCCACAGGCAAACAAAACCATTTTTGCTTAAAAAGTTGCAGTTGTTTGGGTGCCAATCCCCATAATACATGACTCATATGAGTGAACATAAAATATAAACAGATTAGGCTAAAATAAGCTAGCTTTATACCAGAAATCAAGCAGAATGGTGAATGGTAGCAAATCAAGTGAAGTGTCAGGGGAAGTGTGTTTTGTTTACAGAGGCAAGGAGCACAAAGCCAACAAAGCTGCCTTCATGTGATGTTTTCACAGGACTTGTATTGACACTGAACACTGTTTACAGTTGGAAAACACATTTTCACTGATTTTTAAAACAAAGTGCCATCACTGGCCCACTGTGGGCCACTGACCCTTTCTCAGTATTGGCCCATGGAGGGTCAATGGCCAAGCTTGTTGTTTGCAGCCCAGTGGTTGGGAAACCCTAGTCTATAATGTGTTTTGGAGTGAAACTCAACACTTGTGTAGTATCATGAGACAAACTATAGTAATTGTCTTAATTGAGATTCTTAATACCGCTAGGCCTTCATTGTTGGCCTTTAGGGTCAAACAAATGAGAAAAACACCTTTACGAAAGTACAAATTTTCTAATGCGACATTAGCACCAAGCTAAAAGTGGTGCACGTGAACATTTTGGGGCCTTTCTAGATCAAACAAGGATATTTGATACTAAAGATTAGAATCTATATTTTATGTTGTGCCAGTTTTACAGTGACTCCTTCAGTAGTGAAAGCTGCAGCTGCTGTTCTCGGTTTCTAACAGAAACCTGGTTACACTACAGCTCATATTCACAGTCAGTGATGCATAAAGAACCCGCGGAAGGCCTGGAGTGATTTATGCCACGGAATTGGTCCCAAGTCGTTGTACATCATAATGCGGTTGGCTAATCCTATGGCCAGTTCCTACAGACGAGCCCCTGAAGGCCTAACCAATGGGAGAGCTCCTGATTGTGGAGAGATCTTGAGTTGGACAATTTTAATCTGGCCGTTTCATGAATTCAGCTCTTTTTTTGATTTCCAACCAAAACTTGAACAAGAACATTGGTACATTACGATTTGCAGAACTTCCAGGTCTAATGATTCTATTAACCACAGCTCTCAGAAATAATTAGGCCTTCTCAGAAACCATTAGGCCTTCTCTGAAGGCATAAAAAGCCCTTAGAGTTCCTTTGTGAATACTAGAGACCTTATTCATATTCGTAGCTACGTGCTATGTGAACAGTCCCGCAAATCTACAGATATATAAGCTCCTTTAGCATAACAAGGCCTGACAGGAATATTATCACACATATATGCATGTGATTAGATAGAAACATATGCAAAGAGTGACGTGATTTAGCTCATTTTCTCCATAAATAGAATTTCCTAATAAAACCGCGGGCAGTTTAGAGAATGTGTGGGCCGTCTTTATTCTGAAAATAACGTCCAGTTCTCATTCGGTTCCTCTGCAAACAAGAGGATGCGAGAGAGAGACGTGCACACAGAGGAGGAGAGAGAGGTGGGGGGGGGCTTTTGTTAAATTCATGCTGTTTTCTCCACTGCCGCAGATTTGGAGATTGCATTTAGACGTGATCAATAATGTCATACTGGATAAGAGGGAGAGGACAATGAGAGACAGCAGGGATACATGAGAGCACTCCTTCTTGCTCTCTCGCTCTGTATTTCTCTCTCACGTAGAGGGAAGAGCAGATGCTCTGATGTAAAACACAAGCCTGTAATGACAGTCAGAGCCCAGGGCAAACACCCCCGAGCAGCTACACGAACTAAACCAGCTTCAGCGAGACGCCTGCCAGGAAAATCAAATCGAGGGGGGAAAGAACCATTCAACCTCCTGGCGAAAAAAGGGGGGAAACGTTTTAGTGGTGTTTTGCTTCGCATCAGAGATGAGGCCCAGGCTAGATCCCTGAAAATGAAAAACACCTTTCAGTAGGTTTTTAGTAGACGCTAGCACCTCCGTACGATCAGACGCTGCATCTCGGTAACACTTTACTGAAGGGCAGCATTCATAAGACTATGTGACACCTATAAAACAGCTTTATGAGATAGTCTGAACACAAATGATGTGTTTTGTTTGTTTTTTTTAAGTGTAAGTAAGTTAACACGTCACACTGTTACCATAAAACTGGCAAAAATACCCATGAAATATTGCCAAGACTGGCGGAGGCTTTGGCAGTAGTAGCCCACAGTTGGAGTGGCCAGTACTGGTAAGTAAAAGTATAGTTAGTTTCATGCTATGTCTTTTCAATGGACAGGGCTGCTGGCTTGCTTGTAGCTTGTAGGCATTCTCTGCATTTTGACCACAGTGAGGCCAGTGATATTCATGGGGGGGTTGTAGGGGCAGTTGTGGGCTGGAGGTTAGGGAACCAGCCCTGTGACCGGTTCGATCCCCTTGGCTGACAGTCCCTGACTGAAGTGCCCTTGAGCAAGACACCTAACCCCCAATTGCTCCCCGGGCGCTGTGGATAGGGCTGCCCACCGCTCCGGGCAAGTGTGCTCACCGCCCCCTAGTGTTTGTGTTCACTAGTGTGCATGTCTGTGGGTGTTTCACTGCACGGATGGATTAAATGCAGAGGTCTAATTCCGCAGTGTGCAAAAAACACAGTGGCAAATGGTTCTAAACACAGGACAAAACTGGATTTGGGACATTTTTGTCCAACTTCAGCTGCAATAGTGCTGAGAAAAATGACTTATATGGACGTGCTGCGGGCTACAGAATGACAACATGACTTCAGAGGTCTATAAACTTGCCAACATTAAAATCTCAAAGAAATAGCTGCCTGTGGCCTCGTAGAATTAGTCACATGTAAAAGTTGGTCCCGGTCAGATGACGTACTTTCTGAATAAAAATGAGTGAACACATCCCCTAAAATGAACACATATTTCAGTGTTTATTCGCTGAATTTAACACACTAGTCAACATGAGACAAGCAGAAACGGCCATAATTAATATTCAATGTCTGATTTGTTTTCCTATATGGTAAACTCAGCAAATAAATGGATATGCATAATGCAAAAAAATAAATAAGTTTAAGTCTGTGAAACCTTTAGAAACCTTTGCCATGAAACCCCGAATCGGTGAGAAAAGAGGTGCTTCACCTTCGAGTTTCCTCGAGGTTTGGTGGCTTCGGTTAAACACTTCTAGTCAACCCAGTGTAAATGATATTTTTGGTGATTCATGTGCTTTTTGTTGAGGTTTTCCTCAGTTTTTGAGTCCAGTGGAAGGTAATGAGCAACACTGAGCAAGCCAGCCTGCTAGTGTCAACCTCAGCGAGTTACATGCTTGAGATGGGAAGGTTGGCAACCGCATAGACCCCTAAACCCCTGCATACGACTGAACTGAAACTCAACATATGAGTTTGTGGGGAATAGGATCATAGTAAATGTGTCTCTTCTCTGATAGAGTAACCAGTAAGAAGAAACACAACCCAGAGAGCGGCTCTAAAGTGGTGAAAATCTCATGCAATCAGTTTTCACAGTCTGTGATTGGCTGTCGCCGCCACTGCCGCTGTCTAACACTCTAAACTGGCTAGGTAATTCGATGAGCTGCAAATGAGGCAGTGATGAAAGAGCACGGAGGAGCCACCGAGAACGAGGTATTTTTGTACATTTAATGCAAAGTGCAGGATTAGCAGCAACAAAGCCTCTCGATAATACAAAATAAAAAATCGAGCGGGTTGCTGTCGGACTGAGTTGGCCTCAAAGGTGAAGCGTATTGCAGGGAGCAGAACTTTGTCACCACCAGCGCGCTCAGACAGGAAGGAACTGCACACAGATCTTCGTTTCCTGTTGACGAGAGCGCTGTCTTGGCGCTCCTGACATCTGGGAGGGAAATCTGCTGATGACTTCATATCGCGCACTGCAAGTTTGCCGTGAAAAGCGAGAGAGGAGAAGAGCCGAGCAGGAGCTCAAGCTGTCATCTGACTGCAGTCGTCCGTCCAGGCCCGAGTGCACAGGCCTCATTGAGCTTCCGCCACCTGACTGAAAGTGAATAAAGCCTTTAGAAGATTTATGAGGGTGAAAAATCTATTTCACACGTTCATCTTTGGCCCGAATGCACACGTTTAATTTTGCAATGGAGCTTTTTAGCTAAACCACTTAACATCGCGCGATCTGTGCACTGAAATCATCGCACATTCACCTCGAGCTGCGTTAAGTCGTTGAGAAACCTCCGGCAGACTTGCTGATGTGGTTTCTGACACCATATGACGCACTTTCCAGGCGTTTGTCTGTTTATGAGGCACTTCTGTCCATTTCTAGATCACAAATCAAGACAGAAACAGGGTCAGACCACATAAGCAAGCCCACTTGACATGGTCCGAGGGAAACTGGTGATGATTTAGATGCGCAGTTTGCACAAAGCTAATTGGACGGTGTTAGTATTAGCCTCGTGGCTCTAGTACAAATCTAAGAAAGATATTTCTAAGAATATGAGATATAAGATGATCCACCTGCATAAGGAAGTTAAAAGATAATAAAGGAAGATCTCAAGACTGGAGTTCAAAAAAAGAATGAAAAGATACAGAGGACACACTTAGAACTCCTAACAACCACCTGCAAGACCTGGTAGGCACCAAAAGTGGCAGATAAACAGCACTTAAGCTTTCATCTTTGAGAGAGGAGAAAGTCAAGGTCCAGTCTTACTTCAGATCTGAAAAAAGCAACATCCAACATTCCTGCCAGGAAGCTTCTGGTGGTCTCAGAACAATAGACACCCCCCCGGAAAACGCAAACCAACTTCTAACACTCAACTTTGGAGGTGTGGATAAAAGTCCCTGCAGGAAGTGAGTCTCCTGAAGAGAATACACGCTGTAAATGCCTTCAACATGGTGGTGGTAGTATGAAGGAAGACTGATTGAGGGGGGCCAAACTCTGAGAGCTTGGTCTGGAGTTCTGGGCAGCTTCTGACTGTAGCTAGAAGGCCGGACCCTCTCATAGCTGGGTTAGGACTGAGGAACAGGAAGGAGATGGAGTGGCGGTGTGGATGGTGAACCCTTCATCAAGGGAACGGAAGGTGAGGATGTAAATTTATAGGGTGTATGATTGGAAGAATGAGGGGTTTCAGGCCTGTTCCTCCCCCCAAACCTCAGTTATAACATAACTACATTGAAGGCAAAGTTTGGGCACACTAAATATGCAAAATTATATCATAGTCAGCTGTTTTTTTCTGCTAAGTACAGGCTTTTTGTGTTTTTTGCTGATACTGAACATGATTAAGTGTCAGTTTTGACTGGAAATTTCATAAACGCATTGTGGTCTCTGAGTTCTGCAGGTCTATTTTAAAAGGTACGAGCCTCTGAAACAAATGAATAGCATTAACATCCCTGTGAAGGTCAGGCACAACCAAAAAAACAAGTGAGGGATTTATTGAGCCCAATCCAGGCTGGAGAGGATGTGCTTGGATGAAATCAAAGGAGAAAAGACTTAGTGCAAACATTCACTGTTTGCATTCTCAGTATTTAAAGTAAACACGCTGCGGCGGGCTACGCCGTGCCAGTGGAGCGGGGAAACCAAACCTGAAGAGAAGTGACATCAAATCTCCACGGCGCCGGCGATTTCACTGCGCTTTTAATGGCTCGTTTTCATGCCCATGTTTATATGTCTGTAAATCATAGTGATGAGCCACAGGAGTAAAGTAGAATTCGATTGGACGGAACGGACGTGATTTAATCATTTTTGGAAACATCGAGGAAGCGCACTTGGGGAATATGAGCACAATATAGATGTCAGCGTTGGAGAGAATTGGCCAATATAGTTTTATTGCCAAACCGTTTCAGAGAAATGACAGTGAGGTCAAACCGTATACCACCACCGAGGGTAATGTGATGTAACCAAGCTGCCTTCGCTGGAAAACGAGGGCTGAGAGAGCTAGACGGCGGGGACTGGCTGGGATCGCCTCGTGTGCAGGCCTGGACTCATCAGAACAAGGCCGGTCCTCCATGCAGCTCGGGCAAAATGGGGAAAAGTAATGCGAGGAACTAAATGGCTGTGAATTCCTCTCTGAATGCGACTCCTGCCGAGTCCCTTTCCGGCTCAATTTTCACCACCTGGCGGTGGGATGAAAGGGAGGGCATCCCTGCGTCCACCTGCTCTAATCCACCACACAAAAACGCAGCCCATTTATGTGTCCCCCTCATACTCGGTCTGCCCTGAGCTGGGTCCTCTACTTTATGGACCAGCGTAGCTCCTCGCAGCTCAGTTTCCTTCATATTGAATCAAATTTACTCATTTTTCCTCTAAGCCCAAACGTATCAGCTGTGTTTGATATCCCAACTCTGCGGCTTTAGAATGACCTCATTTCGCAATGCTAACTGACCCAACTGACCCCTTAAAGAAATCATTTCTTTTCCATAATTTAAAAATATATGTGAAGTTTTAAAATAGCTGTGCTAAATATATACACTGGTCATGTTTAAGTACCTAAATGCATGGCAATATATGTACATATATGTTAACATACTGTAATATTTAATATTAAATATGTAATATTTATGTATTTTTTATATATGCATACATGTCAAAACCATTCCAACATTCAAAATGTGGGCGCCCCTGGTCAAACCATGTTTTGCTGATTGTCTTCTGCACATTTTAATACACAATTACTGATTATTTACTGAACTGAACTTAAATTATATTTTTAAAATATATGCATATATAAAATATGGCTTCTTTAAAAGTTATGTAAATTTGATATTTTATGCTTTATTTTTGTTCCAATATATTAAACTCGGTGAATACACAAAAGAAATTGTGCATTAATATTAGCAGAAAATGACTTATTTATGTGTTAACTTGTAATTTGACTGGGGATATTCATACTTTTACTATAACTGTATGTAAACTGTATGTAAAATATATTTAAATGGGACACGTTGATGTATGTAAATACATCACTACTCTTGGGAAAAAACCCGGTATCTCCATTTTTGTCTTTTTTTTTTCAGTTTTTGGCATAATTTGTCAAACTTTCATGATGATTAGACCAAAAGAATCACCCCAAAATGACTTGGGAAGACGTCTGGTTCCATTGACTTACAGTAAAAGTAAAGTATTTTTTTTCTCTTCCCCTCTAAAGTTAAAATTTTGGAGATATGAGGTTTTGTTCTGGCAAATAATTGCCAACAAACTGAAACATATATGCATATATGTAGATGAATTATATATACTAGTGGTCAATTATTTGACATGCATAATTAAAAGGTGTCTATTATTCTGTGGTGATGGTGTTACTGGACTGGAATATACTTCATAGGGAGGTCAGGGTCAGTGATGACAGTCCTCAATCACCATTTTAAAGGCGGGTACAGACATTTGAAGTGTTTGAGATCATTTAAATGCTAAATTTAATCAGTTTTATTTTAAATGAAAGTACAGAGCCCTTCAGTTCTTATGGAAATAATAAAAACAACCAACAACAATCACTTTATTGCTTTAAAAACATTAATAGGACATAAATTGCATGGGGGAAAAAAGCAGGCAGGTTCTAAGCTTCAGTTACTTTGTAGACCTTCAGACACCAAACATCAGCTGACAGACTGCATTTAGGGTCATTCTGTGTCCTTTATTTTTTGGCCAGCTATTCCAGGTGGCACTGCTAACCTTCCCTGTAGCTTCCGCTCACAGTTAGCCGTGTCAGCACCGCAAGATGAAATGTTCCTTTAAGGACTCGGGTGATTAGACATCTTTGCATATAAATACGACGTCACACTCTCTGATCACGTCAAATTGCCTCACATGCAAGGTGCGCAGTCACTTTGGAGGTGCAGGGGCTTAGACAGGAGGGGAAAAATCACCCCTACATGCTAAAGCAGCCGCCGTGACCTCCACCGCACCCTTACAAACCTGCCACGTTGGCTGCTTCGCTTTGATTAGCATGTTGGATGCTGGTCCTTACCTCAGGTTGAGCTTTTCCTATGTGTCCTGTGTTCCTATGTGTCAGCGAAAAACTAGAGCTAGTCTAAAATGCAAGCGCTTGCTCTGAGGAAGTGTCCACTCACTCCACGCCACTCCACTCCGCTAAGGAAGCCGGCTGTTGACTTAATAATCGTCTGAGAAGGTTGACTTCTGCTGTAGGACGGTGAAAACAATAGGATGCAAGTGGCAGGTGAGTCTGGCTCACAGTCGAGCGCAGGAGGGTGAAGGGGTGTGTTTCAGGGTGCCATAAATAATAGGCTAGTGATTGAAAGGGAGAAAGACAGCCAGCACGGGCAGACACTTTCAGACATGAAGGGCAAAGAGACAGACCTCATGTGTATGCATTACAGGTCATATCGGTCTGTATGGGGCTCAGTTTAAAGCTACGGTTCAAGATGTGTTCTACAGTGTCAAAAAACCCACACAGGCCAGTCTGTTTGAGATCACCTGGCATCCCCAACACGGTTTGGGGCAAGTGGGTGAAGTCAGGCATGCAGTCAACACAATGCTGACAGTCCTATACAGAAATCTGATATATAGCAATAAATGTATTTCAAATTCATGGCATATATAAGCATATCGCTGCTGTCGGTAACCTTGCGTCTCTATTTGTGCTGCTTTTCAGTTTTTTGACATCATTTAAAAATGTCTGTTGTCTTTTACATTGTGTGTCAATTTCAGGGTGAAGGGACGCAAAATGACCTGGAAAGACGTCCGGTTCCATTGACTTACATTAAAAGTAAGTTGTTTCCTTCTCCTGTAAAGTTGGCATTTTGGAGATACGAGGTTTTGTTCCGACAACAGTGACATATGGATTTCCCTTATATCCAACACATATTTGTCATATATAGGGACATATATGTGACATTTATGCCAACCTATTTGAGATTGGCCTGATGTGTCAAAAGTCATAGGACAAGAACTCAGCA
This sequence comes from Pygocentrus nattereri, assembly GCF_015220715.1. NCBI lineage: Eukaryota > Metazoa > Chordata > Actinopteri > Characiformes > Serrasalmidae > Pygocentrus > Pygocentrus nattereri. The sequence continues at coordinate 1,950,179 of NC_051234.1, read as the reverse complement.
AAGTGCAGCAACGCGACATGGCATCAATTCCACAAATGGACAGAAGATCCCACCTGCATAGCCACCCACAGTATTCCAAAGGGGTTGAGCAAATGTTTTGGGAATACAGGCCTCTGGGAATGTAAGTCTCTGGGATCAGAGGGAAGCAAAACTAGAGAAGCAAACTAAGCATGTCCTGGCTGACCGTCTACATTTGGGGTTGGGGGAAATGTGTAAATCAGATTTTTGGATTGTTGGCCGAACCATCACTTAGAGAGCAAATTCGGTGCTGGCTTAGCTCCGGCTGCGAGCGCAGAGGCTTTCACTGAGTGTGTGTTTTCTGTCCCTCACCCTCTTGACATTTTAAACATTTGAAATCACATTTGAGGGAAATAAGGAACGTGACGAGCATCCAAAGCGCCGTGCCGGAACATTGCGCGCCGTGCGTTCTTGCCCCCCGACTTAATACACGGCCCATTCCGCTGAGTCCCTGGGCAGAGTGATTCTTTAATGCTGTGATCCAAGAGAAAACCTGCCGAAAACATCCTTTTAGCCCCCGTCCGATTCTCCTTGGGGGAAAATTCTGCAACCACACGCCGTTAATTCGGGCCTACCGTTCAAGTGCGTATCACATCTGAACATTCTAATAAATTGATAACTTTGCTGTCCAGATAGGAGGCTACAGCGTAATTATAACATCTGGCGCGCTTCACTGTCTGCGTGATCTATGACCGATTTGTCTGTACCGCTAATCACGGTAGATTGTAATGCAGTCAGTTCGATGTTGATGTAGTGCCCCCCCCACCCCCTTGTACATGTCTGCGGGGAGATGAATGAACGGATTTGACCAGGGAACCATAAACTTGATTAATATGATTAACAAATATGCAATCTAGTCTCTCCAGCAGAGCAGCGTTAGGGATCATTAAGCTGACTGAGGCAGTCTAGCATGCTGGAGCTTATTGTACTCATGCTGGTATGATACATTTGCTGCTTCTAATTTTAAGCACTTGAGCCTTCGGTTTTTATTATTAGCTGTATACAGTACAGTTTGTACAAACACAGACGGGTTACGGAGCTGATGAATACCAAAACGTAGACTGTCAGAAATGAGCAGTTTGCTCAGATCTCTTAGGTTTAGTCTCACCAGTTTAAAATCTCTGCGGTCGATCGTGTCGTTTATCTGTTAAATAAGCTCTCGGAAGGTCTAATCATCTCTGAGCTCACTTAAAAGTTTTAGTCTAGGTAAACTGGGGACATTTTTCCTAAGTGGAAAACTTCTACAGCATATAAATACACAGCCAATCACAGCAAACCCCCACACTCCTGACCTCTATTACATCTTTAAAAGACCTCACGGGTCCAGCACGTCCTGCCACGCCACCTCTGGTAGCGCTGATATGACTTTTGGCGGGTTAAGCAGAGCTCTGTAGCGCAGCCTCACCACCGTTCCCAACACGCTTAACACGTCTACGTCATACAACCACTGGTAGTCCCTGTGACGTCAACCAGTCATGACTGCTAGACCAGCTTGCCACTCTGATCATCAACACGACGTCGTGAAGAAAACAGGCATTCTGATTTTATTCAGCACAAAACTGATTACTCTGTCAGTCAGACAGCAGCAAACTATCCAAATAGAGCTTCCAGGTAGCCAGGCACCTACGCTATTGTCCCTCTCGTGCGCTCCGATCTTCTAATGCTGGACTCCTCACACTTCCTTCAACTAGACTTTCTATGGGTGGCAGATCTTTCAGTGCTGCTGCCCCCAAACTCTGGAATTCTCTGCCTTCAACTCTTCGTAATTGCTCTTCTCTGTCTTCCTTCAGATCTCTGCTAAAAACCTTCCTTTCTTCCTCTCTGTAGTCTATATATATAAAATAAAAAATATAAAATGATGTAAAGCGTCCTTGGGTTTGTGAAAGGTGCTATATAAATTGAACTTATTATTATTATTATTATTATTATTATTATTATTATTGCTAACTTTACCTTTCAGCTTGGTGTCCTCTTTATCTGATGAATCATCTCGGCATTGAGTAAGCCAGTCTTTCCTTTGTAACAGTGACCTAAAGATCGTTAATTAAGTCATACGGTTGCAATCATTTTCAGCTTCCTAGGAGTGATGTCAGCTCTTATAATAACGAATGGTCTTAAATGCTGGAGTTAATTTAAAATGGCAAATTCACCAGACCTGAAGATTGGCGCACAGACTGCTGGTCACCATAGCAACGCGCTAGCTAACGAAAGATGAACAATCAATAAATTTGAGAAAAATGAACAGATTTGCATTTATAATCACTCCAGCTGGTTTCTTGATATGTTTAATCTGCAATGAGAAACTAACAAACATCAAAAAGTCGTGAAGCTGACTCGTTCGAATTGTCCCGTTCCACCTTAAATAATGCAGCAGTTAGATTCTGATTCCTCAGGCACAATTTAAGGTGGAAAGGGGACACTCGAACAAGAAGCTGGTGAATGAGAAGCGACTTCAGCCTCATAGAAATCCGAACATTAAGAGACATTTTACAAGAAGCTGTTCTTCTGCAGCAAAGTTTCCTGCCAGAGATGCGAGAAAAGCGGCTATAACTGGGCTAAAGCTTAAAGCAGAGCAAAGCCAGTCTGGATTTTCGTTTATATTATATATTTTTATCATATACTAGTATATTCGCACATACCGAGACACATTTACAGCCAGAATGGTAAAATAGACAAAAAATGTGGTTCCCAAGCAGCGATGGACGAAGTACACGAATCATGTACCTGAGTTAAAGTCGAGACCCCCAAGGTAAAATATCACTCCAGTAAAGTAGAAGTTCCTCCCTTTAGACCTCCACTTGAGTAAAAGTACCAAAGTATTTCCCTTCAAATGTACTTAAGTATAAAGTAAAAGTACTAAAAGAGTAATTCTGGCTCTGATGTCCTGTTATCATTTTTATAACCAGACTGGCTTCATGAACTCATTTCAGGTGAAAGTCCTCCAGCGTCTCTCTTGGTAAACCAGTCTTTTAATAGAACGTCATTAATTAGTGACGCTGACGTCTATTAAAATGATCAGAAGCACAAAACACTGAAGGTAAACAGTTTCCATCAGGGAGAACCGAGTGGCTCTGAAATCACTTTTTACACACAAGCAAAGTTTCAGTTTCAGATTTATTTACAACTTAGTTCCAAGTTTAAGTTGAATAAAAACTGGCTTTAAACTCAGGATCACAGATGAGCTCCTTTACTATGTTGATCTGTAGGCGTCTGTTCATAAACAGAAACCAGCCCAAACTCATTTACTATAAAATGAAATGGTGTTTGTAGAAATTCAGAAAAAAGCCGCGTCAGTCTCGACTGCATATGTGGACATATTTCTATATTGAGCTCTATTTACACAAAGTTAGGTTAGTTCATCATTTATGTTGAACAGACTCTCCCAAAGTTTTACGCTGCTGCGCTGACGTTGAACCGCGTGCTGCACTGGGTCGGTATGACCAACAGGTCAAAACCAGCTCTAAACAAAGTGACCGCTGGGCCCTGATTGGTGCTCTGGCTTTGCGCTTCCTTCGTTTTGACATGTTACGTTTTTATACACACAGAAACCAAAAGGAACGACAGATTTCTCAAAATGTAGGAGGAAAAAGTCGGATATTAGACTCTGAAATGTAGTGGAGTGAAAGGAGAAAGTCCCCAGAACGGAGAAACTTCAGTACAGATACACCAAAAATACAGAGTACATAAGTACAGAAACCAATTACATTTACTCAGTTACTCAGTTACTCAGTTACTGTCCACCACTGTTCCCAAGCTGGCTTGATTTTGTTAAAAGTAAACCCCCTGCAACTTAAACCACCCCACCCCAAAGCAATCACAGTTTTTCAGTCCTCCAACCTTCAAGGTGCCTCAGGGGGCAGATTTTTCTGGTCTTTCTGGTCTATTGCGGCGCTACTATATGAGCCAAGTGGCACGTTTACAACAGATGTAGCAATGGTTCCATTTTCATTGTGGTCAGAGCTGAAAGTGTATTGTTACTACATTCTGAGATTATCTGTGCAGTTTCTGGTCAGAAAGCAAGGACTGTAATATGAATGTGATTCTCTGTGATTTTAAACTAAAGTGTTCCAGCACTGTGCTGAGCTCACGCACCAGCCCAGTGGCCTAATACTGACCTCAATGGAAGATCCAGTCAACTCAACACTAATATTAAATCTTATTGCTGACACTAATGTGGATACCATTCAGTGAACCCTTGTGGACAGGGCTTATATGCATGAGCTTACTAGACCTCTAGCTCGGAGCAAGGGGCTGGCTAAGCAATGAGAGTAAAGAGTAAACAATGGAGAAATAATTTGTTCACCGCCGTTTTCCACAAGGCAACGTTATCGGTGTGGAGAGCTCACTAACTAGAGAATGAACCGGGAGAAGCCACAGACGCTCTATTCTACTCAGTGCTGCTCACTGTATAGAACGCTGGATAATTAATTGGCGCCTGCCAGCCTGTTAGTTCTTTAATCAGGGTTCTATCCCACCTAACAAAACTTTCCACAGCAATTACCAACAACATTTAGAATATCAGGCATGATAACATCCATCACTTTAGCCTTGGCAGCACTGCAGATAATCTCATTTTGGAGAGGCAGCTGGCAGTGCTGCCTTTCTGCATTACTTACCTTTTATTCAACTTAATATTAAGACAGTCGCTGAAGATTTTAAGCTCTAATTTTCAATTTTCATGCTTTTTTTTTGCAGGACTTGCTGTGATTTTAGCATTCCCCTTCAGGGCTGGGTTGCCAAGCCCAGCAAACATCTCCATCCAAAATTTTGCCCAAAAACTGTCCAGCAGAAGCTGAAACCCTCTTTGTTTTTCCCTAAATAGCATTTTCAAACTCATTTTGGTGGAAAAAAACTGCTAACCTGGCAACCCTGCCAGCAGGATGGCATTATTTTCCTCAAATTGAGCCTTGACTACAACCCGTGTTAATACGGTTTCTCTCAGGAATGCCTCACAATACAGACGGAAAATGCTTTGTGATTTCTGATTCACGCTGACTTTAGAGCTGCGATGTGTAAGATTTGTTTGTTAAAACTAAAAGGAGTATCATTATTTTGTCAGGAGGGAAAAAACACACTGAAATACGGTGTGTGTGCACTGCTGTGAGACGTCCTATAAAGCCTGAAATAATCATTTTATAGTAAGAGATGTTGAGTTGGGAGTTTTTCCAAACATGTTGTACGTCTTTGTTCGTTAACATCACACGCACAGGCTCAAAAAAGGTTTGGCTTGTTTTTTTAGGTCTCAAATGCAAAATCAACAGCATGCTGATGAGGCCAATTCACTCACGTGCTTGGAGGACACATCCTTTGCCAAGTTTTTCATCCCCTTGGGGAAGGGATTGCTGTGTGCAATTACACATTTTGACCAGAGAGGTCACCAAATCCCCAAATCGTACATAGTGTAGCTTTATTAACTGAAAAATAAGCCTAAGGTTCAAGGGGTTAACACAGCATACACAAGGACACAATTTAGCTTGACTAAGTGAGATCACTTAGTGTTCTCCAGTCCAGCTAACTGGTGTCCACAAGTAGAGATGCTGTCTTTAGCATAATATTTGGTTACTGGGACGGTCATAACACTAAGTGAGCTCTCTTTTGTACCTTGTTAGCATCTTTAGTATTTTGGGGTCAAATTCTGCTTTTATAAATATCTCACACAGGGAAAGCTATGATATTTATACACTACATAAATTTGCTACATAAGCATCTTAACTATCAGGAGAAGAGCGCATTCGATGGAAAGAGAGAGACTCAGCCGCGGATGGAGCTCAGTGTTGATCTGAAAGCTCCATACAGGATTAATGTGATCTCTGGGCTGAATTGTCAGCGAGCGCGCCGGCTCGCGCCGTTCGAGACGACATCCCATCACACCCTGCTTTTGTTAGCTGCAACACTCTGACAGCTATATTTAGCCATGGCCCTCTAGAACGTTCCTCAACCGTTCTCCTCAAAGTCAGCAGGGTTCAGGATTTGGCACATAACCACCGCCCACCCCCACCCCCACTTAAATCACACGAAACACATGTGCTGGCACCTCAAACACCCCAGCAGGAACAAACACTGTGGTACGAGAGGAGAAACGGCGCAGGTACAGGCTGCACATTAGAACCTCTGTCTGCTAGAGCTACAAAGAGAGTCAGTCTTGGAAGGATTTGCTTTGATAATTCGCAAGTGTCATCGTTTTTCTGAAAAAATGCGGGCATCATCAGCCTGAGGATTTGTGAAGCAGCAGGGAATCGAACAGCAATTTTCGGTCCACATTAGGCCGTTTGAAAGTTACTTTGAAGGAATTTTTTACCCCCAGAACTTCTGATGCCTTCCTGTGATCCTTCCCTAACCATGGCGATGGGGCTGAGGCATGGATCTGAAGGTGGGACAGGTAGCCAAAGTGGACATTATGTGATTTTATTCTCTTACAGCATTTACTACTTTCAACCTGTTGGTTTATCGATGTGTTGCTCACGCGACACGATCAAGTGCAGACGAGGCCCAAAATTGAGGCCTACGCCATCTCTACATACTACTGTCTCACAAAATTAAACAGATACTCTGGATCAAAAAGAAAAATAAAACTTTCGCTACATCTGTTGTAAAAAAAGCTTTCGTACAGATGCAGTGGTGTCGTACAGATGCAGTGGTGTCGTACAGATGCAGTGGTGTCGTACAGATGCAGTGGTGTCGTACAGATGCAGTGGTGTCGTACAGATGCAGTGGTGTCGTACAGATGCAGTGGTGTTGTACAGATGCAGTGGTGTCGTACAGATGCAGTGGTGTTGTACAGATGCAGTGGTGTCGTACAGATGCAGTGGTCTTTACGGTGAGATTTTCCAGTTTAAAGACGACCGGAACACCCTTCAGTTGACGTGTCTTGAAGGTGGGAGGAACTTTTGAATTGTGATTGCAGAAGGAAGGCAGATGGCTAATGTTCCCAGAGAATTTTACAGTGAGGAGAACGGCCACTTCCAATGTCTTCTGGGTTTGTTAAATGCTAGACGGTTGCTCCCAAGTAAGTCCAAAGTTAAAGGGTTCATATGGAGCATATGTTTGTAAGTGCTTAAACACTTTTATATAGAAGGATCAGTTCATTTCCTGATCATGGAACAGCATAAAACTTCTTAACAACCACTGTGGAATTATTGAGTGAGATTGAACAGTAACACTAACCAATCAGCTCTCAGTAGCAGTAACGCTAACCAATCAGCTCTCAGTAGCAGTAACGCTAACCAATCAGCTCTCAGTAGCAGTAACGCTAACCAATCAGCGCTCAGTAGCAGTAACACTAACCAATCAGCTCTCAGTAGCAGTAACGCTAACCAATCAGCTCTCAGGAGCAGTAACGCTGACCAATCAGCTCTCAGTAACAGTAACACTAACCAATCAGCTCTCAGTAGCAGTAACACTAACCAATCAGCTCTCAGTAGCAGTAACGCTAACCAATCAGCTCTCAGTAGCAGTAACACTAACCAATCAGCTCTCAGTAACAGTAACACTAACCAATCAGCTCTCAGTAGCAGTAATGCTAACCAATCAGCTCTCAGTAGCAGTAACACTAACCAATCAGCTCTCAGTAGCAGTAACACTAACCAATCAGCTCTCAGTAGCAGTAACACTAACCAATCAGCTCTCAGTAGCAGTAACACTAACCAATCAGCTCTCAGTAGCAGTAATGCCAACCCCTCAGCATCTACATAGCACCCTAGTGTACCCAATACATGCTGGGTAATGTAGTGAGAAAATACTGATGAACAGAAAATTGAAACTTGAATAAAATTGAATAAAAACCGGCATGGCTGAGGAAAACACCGCTGCGGTACACTATGGAGCACAGTTAATACCATCCATCCATCCATCCATCCATCCATCCATCCATCCATCCATCCATCCGTCCATCCATTTTCTAAGCCACTTCTCCGTCAGGGTCGCGGAGGGATGCTGGAGCCTATCCCAGCAGCCTTCGGGCGGAAGGCAGGATACACCCTGGATGGGTCGCCAGTCCATCGCAGGGCACAGTTAATACCATACAAGGTACTAATATTGAATGATCAATTAAAAATAATTGAATAACAATGTATTAAAATGTCGTTTTAGGACCTTAATGTTTTAAATTGAGAAGAAGAAGTTACAGTCATGCCAACATGAAGGCTGACCAGTTTGCTGCTGCTGTCAAATTTTGGCAGTTATGATAATTGACACATTTTGAACAGGCTTATTCAAACGCATATGCAAATGTACAAATGCAATGGCTGTATAACCCCCAAACTGTTGACCTACACCCACTAAAAATGATAAATAGATAAATAAAATTTAATTTCAAATAATGTGTGTACTAAGACATAGGCGTACTTGTTTTAGTTTGTATTTTAATTTAGCTTTTTATTTTATAATTTATTGATTCATCTTCAGAAATCTGCAGTAGCCATGCAACGTTTAAAGCAAAACTAAGATTTTTTTGTTGAAACTGAAAGAAATAATGTTACTGAGTCGGGAGAAAAAATGCTGACAACAGTAGAAAACTCGCTCACATCCCCGGAGGACGTGTCCTTCAATAAGTTTTGACTGAGTTCTTTTTAAAGTCTCGTTTAGTCATCAGATTCATCTCCTTGGGGAAGGGGTCCGAAGCACTGAAGCACAACCCACGTTGTAAAATGTTCTTTCGCATGTTGCGTGCAATTGCACATTCTCACCAGAGAGGTCTCCAAATCCCCAAGACATACATAGTGTAGCTTTATGTTTCACAGTGAGCCAAATCATCAACCTCAACAAATGCTAGATGCTCTTGGGTGGATGTGGTGAGGTTGGGGGGTGTTGCTAAAACGAAAGCAGCTTTTAGGTCAAGCATGTTAAATAATCACTCACACACACACACACACACACACACACACACACACACACACACACACACACACATTTTCTAAGCCGCTTATTCTTCTGGGTCGCGGGGGATTAAGTTAAAGTTAAGCAAAGCAGCTTAATATACATTTTTTTTTCAACTTAAAAAATAACCTTTTACTACAAAGTTACTACGCCAGACATCTGCAATCTGATTGGTTGCCACCCATTTTCAAATGAAAATAAACTGCCATATAATTTTCTTTGGCGTCATGTGCCGCATATGAATGTAGCTCAGATCTAATTGTAAAACACTGTGTCGCATTGTGGCTTTATAATGTGAACATGGCCTTAAGAATCTGGCAAAGGTTTCTTGCCAATCCAACAAACTTGAACTAAGGTTGTATAACGTTCACTCAGCTTCCTACACTTACCTTCTTTTCCAACCAAGAAGTCCAGATGGCAGTACGTGTAGGCCACGCCGATCTTGGTCTCCACCTGCGGCCTCTTGAGGGTGGAGTAGATCTTCCCTGGACTGCTGTCTTCTGTCTGATGGATCTTCCTCAGCCCGCAACCCATCGTTCCTGTCCGAGTGCGCTTTGATCCTCAACTGAGAGACAGAAGGAAAGAAAGAGGTGGTAAGCTTGGTGGAAACGAGAGTCAGCAGGTAACCTCGTGACTACATCGCAGGTGGCACTCAGCTGTTTGAGCTATTTTGTTTGGTTTCATTATGAGTGAAAATGTGCTGTTCTATTCTCAGAGGTACTTATTTGGGGAAGTGAGCAATCTACTACAGGTACCTTTCCAAATTCATAGATCTCACTGAAAATGTCACACCTCTGCACTTCTACTAAACTTTTAAAGGGAGATTCCAAACTTTTGAACAGTAGTGCATGTGCACAGGCAGCATATTGGCGTTAAAAGTACATAATGAATATGGGCTCAAATGTAATTGGACCAACTAACAATCATATTAAATTGTCATTTTTAATACTGGGCTGCAACTCCTTTGCGGTCAATGACTGCCTTTAGTCTGGAAACCATCGACATCACTAGACTCTGGGTTTCTTCCCTGGTGATGCTCTGCCAGGGTTTTAGTGCACACTTGCGGTCCTACTTGTTCTTGGGGGCGTTTAACCTTCAGTTTTCCCTTCGGAAAAGTGCACTTCATGCTCAAGTGGATTGAGGTCACATGAATGGCTTGACCATTGCAAAAAGTTCCACTTCTTTGTCTAGGATTGCCACTGGCCATTTGCATCTTTGAAGCCTTTGGCAGACATTATGGTCCTATACACTTCATGATTAATCCTGCTGCTTTTGTCAGCAGTCATTTCATCAGTGATTACAAGGAAACCAGTTCCATGCCATAACACTACCTCTACCATGCTTCACGGATGAGGTGGTAACTCTCATATTGAGAGGTAACAGCAACAGATTGGAAATGCCACGCTTGGAATCATCTCCAGACCTTTTATATGATTACTGGTCAGTGAAATTATGTGGAATAACACATCTGACCACAGAACAGCTGAGCCCTCAACTGTTGACATCCAAATATTTATGGCCATGACTATAAGGTATGTCTGAACTATGCTTTAATGTGTACTATAATACCATGATACTTCATACTAACAATGTTTGCTGCCCGGAGTCGACCAGAGGAGGATGGGTTTGGTTCCTCTCAAGGTTTCTTCACCACTGTCAGCGCTCACGGGGACTCGGACCCGGATGTTTCTTTTCTTTCTGTAATACTGACTGTTCTGTAAAGCTGCTTTGTGACAACACCTGTTGTAAAAAGTGCTGTATAAATAAACTTTGCTTGCTTGCTAATATGTTGGGAATCTGCTGTTTGGTAGTGGTGTCCAAAACATAGAGAAGAATATCCAGTACAATCCCACAATGCACTGCAACAAACAGCAAACAAAATATGTACCACAATAGACATGGAACACCCACAAATACAGCAAATGCCTGAAAGTGTGCCTTACACGAACGTGTGTGTTTCTACACTCACTGGCCTCTTTATTAGGTACTATTTATTAGGTTTATTAGGTTGCTAGTAAAAGGTTTGACCCCCTTTTGCCTTCAGAACTGTCTTAATTCTTTATGGCAGACTTTCAACAAGGTGTTGGAAACGTTCCTCAGAGATGTTGGTTGGTTATTTGAGTTCCTGCTGTCTTTCTATCATCTGGAACCAGTCTGCCCGTTCTCCTCTGACCTCTCACACCAACAAGGCATTTTCATCCACACAATCACACCTTGTGGTAAAAATGATACCTTGTGGAAAGATAATATATTTGGCCGTACAGACGTCTTCCCCCCAGTGTCCATGAATTAAATGAATTAAACATTGCTAAGAAGCCAAAATATGCGACATGTAGCTGAACTTAAGTCATACTTTTTTATTCCCACAAATGGGGAAATTCCACATTTAACCCATCCTTGAAGTGAAACACCACATACACACTAGTGGATACACACACACTAGGGGGCAGTGAGCACACTTGCCCGGAGCGGTGGGCAGCCCTATCAACGGCACCCGGGGGGCAATTGGGGGTTAGGTGTCTTGCTCAAGGACACCTCAGTCATGGACTGTCGGCCCTGGGGATCAAACCGGCAACCTCCTGGTCACAGGGCCAGTTCCTTAACCTCCAGCCCACGACTGCCCCAAATATTGCTACGTGTAAGCTAACACAGCTGTGCATTGAGTCGATATCATAAGACTGGCACCCTCATCAAAATATATCCCATACAATAAAAGCAAGCTTTGTCAAACGTGGAGGTTAAGTTGCTTTGACACTTTTAGGCCGCTGGTGTTGGTAAGGTTACTTTTGTGTGACTCATCATGAGTCATTTGACTCAATTGTTTGACTCATTAACATCCTTGCGTCCAGTGACGTTCGGGAGAAAATATATACAGGACAAAATGTCAAGTCAGGAGCATGTTAGGCTTACCACAGGACACAATAGTGGCAGTTCTTCGAAAATGCCTATTTTTCTCATAAAGCAGTCTGCTTAGACTCGGAGCCACTAATACAGGCCTTACTCTGATTACAGAGGTCCTTTATACTGTTTCATGAAGTGTGCTTGTAGGGAATTGTGATAAGGGGACCATTTTTATTCTCTATAATAGTGCCCTATATAGTGCTCCTTTCTTTCCCCTGTAGGGAAACATTTCCACTGCGATGGTAACACCAGTGTCAAACTTCTGAAATAGCCAATAAAGTCCACTTAATCATGTCTGACTGCCACTAAATAAATAAATAAATGAAGTAAATGAGCTGCGGCTCCTCCTTGGTGTCCATTTCCGCAGCAGGGAAGGAACGAACGTGGACAGCCACTGAGCGGCCTGAGCCTTCACGGAGGGAGCCCCACTCCCCTCCTCACCCAAATCTGTTGTGACAGCGGCACGACAGCCGGGTGGCCGGTTTGATATCCCCCATTGTGGCCGGCTGATTAAACGGCATGGGAGCGGCTGATGGAAGACGCACTTTATTATGCCGCTTTCTAATTATGCCACACGGCTTCAGGGGTGGCCCGCTAATCTGGGAGGCGGCGCTGTCCGAGGCCGAGAAAGAAGAGGCGGGTAATGAGGTGAGCGGTGAGAACGGAAAGGTGAGAATCAATCACGCACAAATCAGGGGCCGCATTGTTCATTAAAGGAGTCGAGGTAAGGTAAGACTGACTTTAATTAGGACCCCAGTGTGCAGCCTTTTGGCAGACTCGTGAACGCCACCTTAAGAACTGATGTTTTTGCATGACGCAAAGATGAATAGATGTGTTTTGTTACCCGTGGCGGCGTTAGGCCTGTTGGGAAAATTGCATTTCCAGTGGAGCGATCATGTCTGAGGGACGGGCGACCACCCAAACAAATCAAATGAGCCGTGAGTCATTACATGTGGGATGTTAGAGATCTTCCCATGGTGCAGTGCTTCTCCTGGCGTGCGCCTGCCCAGCACATTTTAGCTTTTTCCAAGCTCTAACACACCTGATCCATTTAATCTGCTAATTAAAGTCGCAGTTGGGGTAAAAATCTACTTCATGCAGTTTTCCTCTTTCTCCCAAAGTAGGCGTGCTTGGCGGCCACTCTGTTGTCCATTTTTATACAAAGCAGTGTCACACAGCGTCAGAAACCAGCTAAGTAAGTCTATATAAGATTACTTGAAGAGGCACTCTGGCCTAAAATGAGAGTTTAATACATTGTCACAGTATTCTGTAGAGCTGCACTGCAGCCTTCAGTAACATCGGTTTGACAGAATTCATGATTTTATCGCACTTTCGTGTTTTCGTTCATCAACATGGTTTCACTACAGTACTCAGCATGCATCACACAAATACAGCATACAACCGTTGGTAGTCCCTGTGGTGTCACTGCCAGCCTAGCTATTGAAAAGCTAATATTAATGTTGCTCTCACATGTCAAAAATCTAAAGAACACGTAAAGAAAACAGGGATTCTCTCTTTACTCAGCACAAAATGGACAGCAGAGAGAAGTTTTTACCCATATAGAAAGAGAAAAGAAGCCACACTGAGATAAGATATCTGTGCAGCTACCTTGCTAATTGATACGTCCATTGTAACAATGATTTGAAGAAAGTTTCTTAAGGCACACTATATTTCTAAAGGTTTTCACTCAGCCATCCAGATCACTGAATTCAGGTGTTCCAGTCTCTTCCATGGCCACAGGTGTATAAAGCCGAGCCCCTAGGCCTGCAGACTGCTTCTACAGACATTAGTGAAAGAATGGGTCGCTCTCAGGAGCTCAGTGAATTCCAGCGTGGTACCGTGATCGGACGCCACCTGTGCAGCAAGTCCAGTCGTGAAATTTCCTCACTACTAAATATTCCACAGTCCACTGTCAGTGGGATTATAACAAAGAGGAAGCGATTGGGAACGACAGCAGCTCAGCCACGAAGTGGTCGGCCACGTAAAATTACAGAGCGGTCAGCGGATGCTGAGGGGCATAGTGCACAGAGGTCACCGACTTTCTGCAGAGTCAATCACTACAGACCTCCAAACTTCATGTGGCCTTCAGATCAGCTCAAGAACAGCGTAGAGAGCTTCATGGAATGGGTTTCCATGGCCGAGCAGCTGCATCCAAGCCTTACATCACCAAGCGCAGTGCAAATGGTGTAAAGCGCCGCCACTGGACTCTAGAGTTCTCTGGAGTGCCCAATCATGCTTCTCTGTCTGGTCCTGAGTCCTGACCTCAAACTGATAGAACACGTTTGGGAGACTGTGAGCCAGGCCTCAGTGTCTGACCTCTCAAATGCGTTTCTGGAAGAACAGTCAAAAATTCCTATAAACACACTCCTTGTGGAAAGCCTTTCCAGAAGAGCTGAAGCTATTATAGCTGCAAAGGGTGGGCCGACATCATATTAAACCCTGTAGATTAAGAATGGGAAAGCTCATATGAGTGTGAAGCCAGATGAGCGAATACTTTTGGAAATGTACTGTATATCTTTCCCATTAAAAAGTATTGTTAAAGTTGGTGAAGTAAATGTGAAGTATTATCTTGTACTACTTGCGTTAGCTTTGTAGCTCAAGTGCAAAACTAAGGAAATAAACTTCAGACTCCAAACATGGTTTGGCTGATCAACGTTATCTGGGGTAATAGGGGAAAAGCAATACCCTTTGGCTGAATTATCGATTTCACAAGCCCTTCCTGAGCCAAAGTGGGTGTCTGGCGCTGGGAAAACACCAAACTGTTCGGAGCCGGGGTATTTCAGGACAGAAATTGGAAACCACTGCTGTAGCGTAATGCCTTGTGAACAATCAAAGACGGAGTTTCATGCTGACTTGTAATTTTCCTTTTTGGAACTTCTTTTTTTTGTTCTCTTTACTCTGTGACATCCCTCGGAGCCAAGATTCAAGAGGAAAGAAGCTAGAGAAGGAAAGGAAAGTGGGAGAGAGAGAACTAGGGAACAGAATGTAAAAAAAATGTGATTTTGCTCCGGTTCTCCCTCAACAGTAATCTCTCCTAAACTGCCACTGAGGACTTCTAGCACTCAAACATCCCCGGCCAATGAAAACATCAAAACTGTTCAGTCATCAAAGACAGAGGAAGAAAGACGGTATGGGAGCCTCTAAAACACAAGTCTCAGATATTAGGAGTAGGCCAGAGTGGCTCTCTCCAAAATCTCTGCACGCTTGGAGCTTTAGACGCTGGTCTCTGGAGGGCCAGAGGCGCGTTCACCGTGTAATCTGAAGGAGTGGGAGCAGCCAGAACAAAGCCAGTGAGAGAGAAAGAGAGAGAGCAAAACAAGACTGGATGGAGGGGCCGCTATTTGCATAGCCTGTAGAGACTGGAGGGAGGTGAAGACGGGGGGAGACGTGCAAGGTATTTTTAGAGACGACGGAGGAAGTGGGAGATGTTTATGATATTTCAGAGCGACTACTGGCTCCCTGATGTTCAGCTGCATGCTACTCAATGTTCTTGGCAGCTTTTCTTCTTCCCCTCCTGGGCCGGCCTCTCTGCATCTCCCCCCAGGCCAAGGAGATTGACGGAAGAAGAGTTGGCTGCCTGTGCCATTGGTTGTTGAAGAGAACAACAAAGAAGGAAAGAAAGAAAGTAAAAGATGCTCTTTGAACTTCTTTTTCCGGGACCTTGATGTTCTTATACCTTCATGCGTTTGCAGTGCGAGATGCTGCTCCAGCCCTGGTGTTTTAAAAGCTTGTGGCACCAACTATTTGTTCCACTACCAGTTTTTCGCTTAGCCAGCAGCTTTTCCAGCTTGCTTCATGTTAAATTGTGCCGCAAGTTTTAAAAAGCGACCTTCTTCCCCATGTGAGTCTTGGCTGTGGAGAAGTGATTCACCGATGGGATATGCTAATACCAGTTTCCCCCGAAAATCATTACAGCTCATGGTGCCATTTCCCAAAAGTGTTGCAGTGTTAATCGAATCGGAACGGTTAGAGGGAGTGTTCAAAGTGGGGCTTGCTTTACCATCTTTTCATGATCTTGGAGTGGTGCTTTCAGGGGAAAAAATGGGCCAGAAGAGCTAACTCAATAACAGGGTGCCTGGAAAGGACAGGGTTTCAATGTCAAGCTTTCAGCTTACAGAGATCTCTGGGCTCAATTCAGCAGGCAAGCCAGAATCTACGGATCAAGAGTTCTGACCAGAATCTTTGTTCCCAGTTGTGGTACACACTGGAGGCTCTGAAGCAGGGTGTGCAGTTCTGATCCTGGACTTAGTCCAATACGCCTGATTCAACTTCAGCAGTTAGTTATAAGGAGCTGTTTTAGAGAAATATAATATTCTTGGCTTCTTTGATTCACTTTTTTCTTTACTTTGCAGAACTGTTATAGAAATGCAATAGAACATTCAAGCTTGTGTGTTATTGTCAGTAATACCATGACTGTGATGAACTACAGTGATCAAATTACAGCCACGATATTCATGATTACTGTTTCATTGCTTAACTAGACAGTTACTGTTATTAAAAAGTAAAAGAACAAAAAAAGTGTGGTGAACTTGAGGTTTTAGCAACCTCAGCCAAAAAAATCTATCTGTGCTATCTGTGCTGCATGACTGGGCCTCTCCTGTGCTGTTTGACAGGGATGCCCCCACTCCCCAGTTTTAGTTTCCATTTCCGTAAGATCAAGGGTAGCAACTCATATGCTCAAAATCAATAACATTATATTTTCAACAGAGCACCTAACGGAAATGGAAACTTAAAACAGAAGTTTTGGAGTAAATTTTGAACAGTTTTTAGGTAATTTTGTCAAATTAGTATGCTTCTCTAATGCTCTGTTACTATCTGCAGATGAAATAATGAACTTAGGAAATGTGATTCTGTTATAGCCACTGTCCTAAATCCTAAATGAAGTGGTCATGGTCAGTGTTGGGGTAGTTATGCGATGCAAACAAAAACAATTAATTACAAATGACTAGAAATTACTCAAAATTAGACTCACATGGTCAGCTGTTGCAGGTACCACATAAACAGGTTACAAAGCAGGGCAGGCATGGATAGTCTATATAGAGGAAATGTATATTTTACTGCATCATGTATAAGTAATACTGTTCTCACATGGGTAATAAGAGTGATGCACCCTTGCATAACAATTTTTGGAGGCAGCGTCACTTTCGGAGCAGGGACTTGAACCCCAATCTTCAGCATAAACGCTATAACGTTTAGAATTATGAGTTGGTTTAGCGAGTTTTTAGCGCCCCCGCCTACCGACATTATACTTGGTTGTGGTTCAAAGTAGCCACATAAAACAATGTGATGCTTTTTAATTAGACTTTACCTCATGTGACAGGTCATAGTAACTGAGTTAAAATCTACACAGACAGCTGGTACTCTGCCGGGGGGGGGCACTCAAGAAGCTCTGATCCATGAGCTCTATTTACCAGTACTGAGCTGAGCTTCACTGAAACAGATTTTGAAGAATGGTCATCCTAAACACAGTTACTGCACACTGACCAAGAGGGCGCTTGTACAGTCTGAGGCCAAAAGGACAAGGATTCAAGCCTCCCTGGGGTCTATCTGAGCACATGCCTGGAAAGTAAGTTCCTTACTATGTCAATAACAAAAATTTGTAACAACCTAAGAAAAGTTGAGGTACCAGCAGCCTAAATGGACATAAAGATTTCTGAAACCTCTCTTTTATTGACCCTTGCTCTTGATAAGTGGCAAACAAGGCCGAGTCGACGCAAGGCGCAGTTTCCTGATTGCTGTTTTTGTCCCATCAGCAGGGAAGCCGCTCTCCACAGCCAGGAGGAATGAGGAGGAGCTATGTTGTTTGGACTTCCTCCTTCCTTCCTTCCTGAGCTGCCTGGCTGCATTAGTCCCCTCACCTGGGTGGGAACAAGCTGTTAATTAGGGGTGGCTCAGTCATTTGAAGCACCGCTTGAAAAAAGAAAGTCACAATGCATTTAGAAAATGTGACCAATACTTTCCCTGTCTTCCTCCCATTTTTGAAGGACATACCCTAGTGTTAAGAAAAACTACATTAAGCACACTGGCATCATTCTAGTTGTGCTTTTGAAGACTTTATTGGACAGTTGATGCCTTAGATCCTCCTGTGTTTAGCCAGGAATGTGCATAGCTGCCTTCTAGCCTTCCCAACTTCAGAATGGTTTCAGCTACAGACATGATACACATACCAGAACACTCAGCATACTCTACATTGAGCTGTAACATCAGCATCCGTGAGTAATCTGGCCTGAAAAACCACTACAAATCCTGATTTTAGCACTCTGCCTTTAGATACATAGTACAACAACACTCCCCACTATCCGGAGTGATTTAATCCAGCTGTGACCAAGCATCAGCCAGTAATCCAGCTCCAAAAACTACCAAAATTCACTTGCTACTGTTATATTATATACTGTTAAATGAAATATAATTCTCTGATTTTAGCCCTCATATCATAACAAAGGGTCAAAAGAGTCACACACCAGAACAATCACGAGTAAACATGGTTAGGGAACTGGCCCTGTGACCGGAAGGTCGCCGGTTCGATCCCCAGAGCCAACAGTACATGACTGAGGTGCCCTTGAGCAAGACACCTAACCCCCCACGGCTCCCCGGGCACTGTGGATAGGGCTGCCCACTGCTCTGTGCAAGTGTGCTCACTGCCCCCTAGTGTGTGTCTTAACTAGTGTGTATGTGGTGTTTCATTTCATGGATGGATTAGATTGCGGAGGTCAAATTTCCCCATTGAGGGACTAATAAGAGTCACTTAAACTCAATTTGTAATTAAATTTAAAGCCTGTCTTGCTGTGTTTCAGAGTTTTAGCATTCAGAAATGAATAAAAACATGGACGTCTTATGCTCAATTACTCAATTATAAACAACAGAATGAATTGCCATCAAAATACTTGCATTCTCAGCTGAAAGACATTGAACAAGGTGTTTTCAAGATCTCTATAAGCAAAGATTTACTAAATGTTGCAGACACTAAATTCATAAAGATATAGATATGAATATATATATGAATATTTCTATTAGCACATCCATGTCAAATGTCTCAGTAGCCCTACTGAACATAACAATTTATAGCGTGTATGATGGTCTCATGTAAATTCTTTGACCTTAATCGTAATTGACCAAAATGCCAAAACGATTATACAATATTATCATAGGGTTTTATGAGTTCAGCACTGCTTAAAACTGTTAAACCAAACGATTGTTAAAAAATAATGTTTGATATTACCAATTAACCCTTAAGACAAAACCCTTCATAACAAACCTGCAGTGAGAACGGTGGTGGCAGTAACTCAGCCAGGATTATTCAGATAAGACATGGCAGAAAGGTGTTACTGAGGAACTTATCGTTCAAACTCACGCTGTCCTGATTATCTGAAATTTCTTTCATTCCTGAAGCTGAAAAGGTTTTGGATTTGACTATACAGAAGACTAAAGTCACAGCTCAACAAGCAGCTATCAGGTAAGCCAACCTCAGTCTAGTTTACTTTAGTATCGTGCCTAATGATAAGTAATGGTAAGAACAACGTTAAGCTCATTAGTGAGGTTACTAAGCTTTGAATAAAGTCAAGTTGCCTTGATAAAAAGGACCTTGTGAATAAAAAGCGTCCCCGAATAACACTGGATAGGATAGGGCCACCAATGGGAATTTTAGGACCCCTAAAAACTACAATAAAACCAACAACACTAAAACATGCCAAAATTTCCATTCAGTCACTTTGCTACAGCTCCATTATTCCAGCTCTTAGCGAGTTTAGCTTGTTAACTGCAACAACAACGAGGATTTTCTTTCTGGTCCCGTCTCAGTGTTTGATGGGTTCTGCAGATATCAAAGCCTGTGGGTGTTGGGGGCAGTGAAAGAGGGCATGTGATGGGAATTGACCAGAGTAATAGTGAGTCATAGACGTAGTCGAAATGCTCCACACAGCTGGAGGACGCTGAAAGAATCGAGAGCAAGACAGAGGAAGTTGGAGAGAAAGGGGGAACTGAGTCAAGGCAGTTTTTAGAACCATTCGTGATAAAAAAGGCATCTTTTCACGGTCATGCTTGGGCCATGTGTTATGCTGCTTGGGACGTGCCAAATGACCACGACGAAGAAGGAGAGTTCTCTTTAAAAGCGGAAATCCTGTTTTTTTCCCCCAATTCAGTGGTTGAGGTGTAAATAAAGTCATTCAGAGAGGCTTCACTGTAGAGAAACTTACAGACTGATGTTACAGACAGATTACAGACTGGCTCCATGTATGGATCATTCTAATGAAATCTCTCGGTTCAAAGTCAGCATTCAAAACACATTTCAGACTATTAACTGACCTGGACTTTAGACTTAAATTACTGTGATTTGAGTGACCCTTTACTTCAATTACTCTATTAAACCAAATGATTGAACAGTCACAACACAAAGTTTCAGCAGTGACTGTTTCGGTGGTCAGTATATGACTAGCGGTGAACAGCTGGACACACATAAATTCAGAATATTTGTCTCGAAAAACACAAAAAGTTTACTTAATTCCAGAAAATGTGTTTCGGTAGTGACGGTAATGTTTCGCTCTGATTCGCAGACAGTTACTTCAGAACAATGGGATCTAACTGCTCACCATGTGGTCATGAGGGACAGGGATGCAGTCTTACATCCTGCTCTAAAATGCAGGGGCGTGGCTAAAATAAGGCCCCGCCTATGGACTGAAACTGTTTTGGGAATGACATGAAAACGTTGGTCAGCATTTTTAAAAAGTTATTTATTCATTTAAAAATTAAACTCAGGATAAACCTACATAAAGCTCCACTTCAAAAGAAATCAAAAGACTTTTAACCCGTCATATTTTCACAAGTGTAAAGTTTACAGGTTAGGGTTTGGGACACCTTGCAATAGAAAGTACCCTATTAATGATGATGTATATATTATTGTCCCAAGTATGGCCTTGGGTTTAAATAGATTATAACAGAACCATTGCAGATGTCTAAGGTCTAATGTCTAATACTTAAGCGTTGTTTTGGTTTTAATTTATTTGGATATTATATTGGCCCAAATGACAATTAAAAGACATGTAAAAGATGATCTATTGAGTGTCAACAAGCATGAGATATAGCGGAGATACATACAACTGAGAGTCAACCGACACGCAGTTGCCCATATTGATCTTTTGCCACTAAACATTATTAGGATGTTTGAGATACATGGATGTCTTGTTACACTTAGTTGATAATCAATAGAGAGAATGTTGCTATGTAGCAGCTCTTGCTGTAGAAAAGATGTTACTGTCTGTATGATATAATCTGATAACACTGGCAGCATGAGCTGATGAACATAGAATAGCTCCATGAGATTTGATTGATAGTTAATATATAGTCAGTTTACTGTCAAAAATGGACCGTCCATATAAAGTGTCACCATTGCTTTAAATAGCTTTTCACTGTAAGACTGCAGTTTGAGCTGGTTTGGAAGAATAGACAGTCTAGAAAGACATGTTTTAGGCCAAAAGCTTATCTCAAAACTATCCTAAAACAGTATCTCAGTCATCAGGCAGTGTATTCATGACCGTTCCAAATTCCTATAAGAGAGGTTTAGAGGCCTTAACCTCTTCAGACATCTGGTTCCTATCACCACTGCTGTAAGTCGTCCTCTCCACGACAGAGAATTTCACATCAAGCCACTCAGAAAGTGTGAAAAATGGTAAAATTGTACATTTTGTACAATTCCCTTTATATTTGATTTACTTTCTGTGTTGGCTGGTTTGAGTCCACCCTTCTAGATCTTTTTGGCTGTTTTCACATCAAAGAAAGACAACAAAAATATCAAAAGTACAAAAGGTTTTTCATCAAATTCTAATCAATAATAAAATGCAAACCGTGACATTGATTGACAGTTTCCAGTCTGCCACCTTAATGCAGTTTCTCCACTTGTTTCACGGAGCTACTAACACAACGTTAGAAGAGTCATTCAAGGCCTGTGTGCCAGTGAAAGACCTAGTAGGGTTAAAAAGCTCTCTCTCTCTTTCACCCTGCGCCAGGATGAGCGGGAGACACTTTGCCTTTTGTTCAGCATGAACCCAGCACTCCCATCCTTTCAGCATCGCAAGACCTGGCCATGGCCATGCTGGAAACCCAGACACGGCCGATGGAATTGCCATGGGAACCGGCCCCTTGACAACGATTTCATACACGGGAGAATAAAGGACAAGCAATATCTCTCCCTCTCTCTCCCTTCTCTCCGCCTTTATCCTTTCCTCTCCCCTCCCTCTCTCTCTCTCTCTCTCTCTCTTCCATCTGCCTCTCCCTTCCCTGTCCAATTTAGATTTTTTGCGCATCGTTCGCCTGGACAAATATATTTCCGCTCCGCAATTCCGCTCACACCTTTTCCCACCCGGTGGCGGGCTGTGGGGCAGATAGCAGGTTGAACGCAGCCAGCGGTCTATAAAAGCCAGTAAATAAGCCAATGAAGCTGATTAAAAAGAAATAATGGGAGGCACAAATGCACATTTTTCCTCGCTTTCTTTCAAAAACAGCATGTGCGCATTCCAGGGGAATACTCGTGGTATGATCTCAGTTCGCTCCCGGCCATTTCTTCATTACAGCAAATGGAGGCCAAGTTCTTATCCTCCCAAATAGACTATTGACATGTCCTTCTTGAATGCTGCTGGATCAATGGCGCCACAATTTTCCCGACCACCCATTACAAAGTGAGTCGATTTGTCTTCGGGAAATATCAAAGGGCTCTTTCTCCCAGCTTTACCGGCGCCGGCCTGATAAACTCCGCAAGCCCCCGGTGTCCTGACACCACTGTGTAGACTTTCTGTTAAAGCCACGGTTCACTTTCCATGCACTCGGACTGTCGACTTAAGAAAGCTCAGACTGACTTGCATAAACCTCCACACGGGCCTCAGCGGCTGACTGGGATGACATTTTTCTCAGCATTTAGTGTGTCCACCTGAAATCTGCATGGATATTTTGGACTGAACTGCAGAGAAGCTGCACATCCTTTCAGACCCATATCACTGAGCTGTCTTCTCACAGGATTATTTCAGATCTGAAGCAGCTTGATTTTCTCGAGGATACGAGCTTGAAGTGCTGTTTATCTGGTCTTCCAGGTGGTTGTTAGGAGCCTCATTCTCTCTTTATACTTTAATAAACTACAGTTTTTGGACACCTCTGTTTTCATTTGCTTTCCTTCTGTGGAAGATCTTATATCTAACCTCAGAAATGCACCTTAAATGACTTTTATCGGCTGTTTTCACTGTAAAGAGTGGTGTCAGACTTCTTTTGTCTATTATTTGTTTTCAACTTTGTGTTTTTATGGTTACAGACCCTACAACCCCCACCCACCCACCGTCCAGCCCTGTCCAAAGCGTATATACAGAAAAACAAAAACATCCTTAGTGAGATATGAGAGAATATGAGAGCTCTCTCAAACGCTATAGTTGTACTATCTTTGTTAATATCAAAAAAGCTGCAGCTGCATCTCAGCACACATGTGAACTGTTTTCACAGCAAGGGGTCCTCAGCCCTCCTATTCCACCCCTCACTGCTGGCTAGCAGCTCAATAGGGTCTCAAAATTTGTGCCCTAATCAATCTGATAACAGAGCTACGCGGAAAGATATTTTATTTGATGAATTAGCAAAACAAATATACAATCTATTTATATTCAGCCTGAATAGCCACTAGGGGCCTAATGAAACGTCTAACTGTTGTAAGTCAGCACCTCCTTAACCCACTGTGCAAAAGTCAAGGGCTTTTTAGGTTCCAGTGCAGTAAAATGAGACTTAAGTGCTCTTGTCTGATGCTTTTCTCCACTTTTACAGATTAAGAGACCCTTATTAGTTCCACAACGGGGAAATTTGACCTCCGCATTTAACCCATCCATGAAGTGAAACACCACATACACACTAGTGAACACACACACACACACTAGGGGGCAGTGGGCACACTTGCCTGAAGTGGTGGGCAGCCCTATCCGTAACGCTCGGGGAGCAGTTGGGGGTTAGGTGTCTTGCTCAAGGGCACCTCAGTCATGTACTGTCAGCTCTGGGGATCGAACCGGTGACCTTCTGGTCACAGGGCGAGTTCCCTGACCTCCAGCCCTAACAGATAACTGACAGATAACACTATGTCAACACTATAACAACTTCCAATTTGAGGCACCAGTGTGATGATTTAGGCATGCAGCTTTTACAATGCTTATAAGAACGGCATCAGCATTGTAACCATTCCCATGCTTGCCTAGGTGCCTGTATTCTATGGGATTTCATTTTTCTGGCTCAGGGCCCGTCCTCAGCCTAAAGCCGTGGCAAACTTCAGTGCCAAACTGTCAATTACACCATGCATTAACATGAACGAAGGACACCGTTACCGTGAGTTAGACCACAGCTACAAATTTGCTGTGGCTGCTCTCAAACTTTTGGTTTTTATGAATTGTATGATTTCTATGTTGGGGCTTGGAGACAAGTGTGTTGTTTTGCTGATGTTTTGCTGCATTTGTTTTCATTTGTCAACAGACTTTTCCTCTTTTCTGTCTTATTTGTTGCATTCTTTGCGGATTTGAGGACTCACAAGCGCAAGCCTGGGAACATGGACTGGGAGCTACATGAGCTGGCATTGGAGTAATTCTGGACAAGGTCATCGTTTCTCTTTCATCTCTCACAAACACAGACTTGGGACTCAACTTTTCACCTGCTTAGAGCGCTCCAGCTTTCTTTTCCTGCCACTGGCCTGCTGTTGGCTCGTTGTTGGGGAACAGCTTTTGTATATAACTGGTTAGGAATTCATGCTTTGTGCATGCAACATTTGTTGTGAGCCAATCTGTGCAGAGCTAAAACAGTTAACTAGGTTAACCAGGTACCAACCCTGTTATTTGTAATCCGAACATTCCCAAACTGGCGGTTTGTTCGGTACAGTGCTTCCTAACTCCAGTGCAAACCTAAGGAAGCAAACTTCAGATGCTACACATGTCCCAGCTGATCACCTCCATTTCTTAAAAGGAAAAAATCACGTCAATTTGATTTTTTGCTGTATAGCTTTCATGTGCTTAGGACAAGCATCAGGAATTGAAGAACCCAATCTTGGCGAGAGCATAATCCATTGAAAGTGCCAGGGACGCAGTGCAGAGGAGCAGAAATTACCATTCATCTTCCATCAAGGCGCGCGGCTAAAACCGCCGCTTCTGCTCCACCACCGCCACCGCCATCCGCCGACTCAGCCGGTGAGGCGGCATCGAGAACGTGAAATGACATCTGATTTGTAGGCTGCCTCGTCAGAAGAGAGAGTCTACTTCATTTTCTCCTGGAGTGGGAGCGCCGTTCAAGGAACACTGCAGGAGAACCACTGCCCTAATTACAGGTTGCGAGAGAGCTCTCGCGGAGACTTCAGAAAAGACGAGGACGGGGAGAGGAAAAAACATATGAGGAAAAAGATGAAGAAGAAGGAAAAAAAAGGTGTAGCATGTCAGTCATTTCAAAGTCACGTCTGCACGGTATGGAGTAATTAAGTTTCCAATGCACCGAGGTCTTCCAATTAGCCAAATTAGATTTAATTGGGCACCAGAGATGGATCCTCTGTCCTAATCAGGTTACCAAAATATTGGAGCTTTCACTTCCATTAATCACACTCAAACACAAGAACAGCTGGTGGCTGGAACGCACAGGTACCGACTACAACATGACAAAAATGTGCAACACTTACAGATTGAGCCCTGTAGATCATGTGACTGAAGACTCCCTGGGCTTATAACTCATTAACACGAGTCCAACACATTGCTGTTAGTTACCAACAGACAGATGGAAGAGACAGTTAATTGGTTTTAGTGCCTCAGGGAGTGTCACTGTGTTCATATCAGATTACTGAACCAGGGAAAATTTGGGCTTAGCCTTTATAATAAACAGCCAAACATTTAAACACAAAGCGATCCATCAAACCAGATCTGGCCACTATATTAGAAACCCCTCCCACCTTGCTGGTATAAAGTTAGAAACCGTAGCCCACCTGTAGGCCAGCCTCTAGCCCTTCATAAATGGTCAGTTTATGCCCAGAAAGCTGCTCTTGGCTGAACGGTGTAGAGGGAGGGGTGGATAAACTGTGCAGAGACTGGGCTACCATCTATAACTGTACACTCACAGTACTGCACAAAACTCAGACCTCCCTACATGTGTTTGATTTCTAGTCCAAACATTCATTCAGTACATATTACTCACTTTCAGGAGATATTCCTGGGATTAGATATAAAATAATCCACTAGCAGAAGTTTCCACAGCTGCATTAGACAATACTGAGAAAATGAGACTCTTAACAACCACCTGGAATACCTGGAGGACCACCAAAACTGCCCCCATCAGGAAAACAGCACGTTTATTTTTGGGAAAAAGGAGAAAATCAAGCTTCTTCAGGTCTGAAACATTCCACAGCCAGGATGCTTCCACTGTGAGAAGACAATGCAGCGCTATGGGTCTGAAAGAATGTGTAGCTATCAAGAAGAACCTCGCTGAGAAAAGGAGACAGCGAGTGGAAGCACAGAGGAGGTGTTTCTAATAAAGTGGCCAGCGAGTGGAAGCACAGAGGAGGTGTTTCTAATAAAGTGGCCAACGAGTGGAAGCACAGAGGAGGTGTTTCTAATAAAGTGGCCAGTGAGTGGAAATACAAGGTAGGTGTTTCTAGTAAAGTGGCCAGTGAGTGGAAGCACAGAGGAGGTGTTTCTAATAAAGTGGCCAGTGAGTGGAAATACAAGGTAGGTGTTTCTAGTAAAGTGGCCAGTGAGTGGAAGTATAAGGTAGGTGTTTTTAATGAAGTAGCCAGTAAATGGAAGTACAGAGAAGGTATTTCCAATAAAGTGGCCATTGAGTAGTGGTCCAAGTAGGTGTTTCTAATAAATTGGCCAGTTGGTAGAAGTTCAGGGGAGCTAAATATCAGTAAAGTGTGGCCAAAGCAGATCATGCATGTTACATAATCACAAATGAACTTACTTACATGATTTCTTTAAGAACCAACACAAAGTCCGTTTAATATTATATAAGAACTTTGATGCAGTTCGAGGCTAATTTGTGATGATCGAGGCTGCAGCTCACACAGTGCTAAACTAGTGGCTACAAGCTTCTGTCACTTGTTAGCTACATTAGCCTCACAGCTCCAGTACAAAACCAAGGAAGCAAACTTCGGGCACCAAACATGTCCTGGCTGACTGATTACTTTTGGGGCAAAAAGCAGAGTCTTAATCAAATTATTGCTTCATCTTGATGCGTTTAGGTGGACTCTGAGGAGCCGGTGGTGCCCAGTAGCTCTCGATGTTCCAGATTCCACAATGACAACGGATCCTCTGTGTGATTCCTCCTGAGGCACATGGCCCAGCATGGCCAAACACTGTCTGCCTCATAGGCAGCCGCTGGAACTGATTAATGACAGTTTACCCCCCTCTATTTTCTTCCATTGCCCCACATTTCTCTGTTTCCTTCCTCTTTCTTAAACACAATAAAAACAAAGCCGCCAAAAATAGAGTGAAGAAACACTTCTGGTTCCCCAAAGAACCTCTCACTCCTAGCAAATAGGATTCAAAGAAGGTTTGAAACAATCGCAGTGCTATTTCTTAAAGCTGTATGAATCATTTTAAAAGGCTCATATTGTGGAAAATATTCCTATATACACTATACTGCCAAAAGTATTCAGTCACCCATCCAGATCACTGAATTCAGGTGTTCCAGTCACTTCCATGGCCACAGGTGTATAAAGCCGAGCCCCTAGGCCTGCAGACTGCTTCTACAGACATTAGTGAAAGAATGGGTCGCTCTCAGGAGCTCAGTGAATTCCAGCGTGGTGCCGTGATCGGACGCCACCTGTGCAGCAAGTCCAGTCGTGAAATTTCCTCACTACTAAATATTCCACAGTCCACTGTCAGTGGGATTATAACAAAGTGGAAGCGACTCGGAACGACAGCAACTCAGCCACGAAGTGGTCGGCCACGTAAAATGACAGAGCGGTCAGCGGATGCTGAGGGGCAGAGTGAGCAGAGGTCACCGACTTTCTGCAGAGTCAATCACTACAGACCTCCAAACTTCATGTGGCCTTCAGATCAGCTCAAGAACAGCGTAGAGAGCTTCATGGAATGGGTTTCCATGGCCGAGCAGCTGCATCCAAGCCTTACATCACCAAGCGCAATGCAAAGCGTGGAATGCAGTGGAGTAAAGCGCCGCCACTGGACTCTAGAGCAGTGGAGACGAGTTCTCTGGAGTGACCAATCACGCTTCTCCATCTGGAAATCCGATGGACGAGTCTGGGTTTGGCGGTTGCCAGGAGACGGTACTTGTCTGACTGCATTGTGCTGAGTGTAAAGTTTGGTGGAGGGGGGATCATGGTGTGGGGCTGTTTTTCAGGACTTGGGATGTCACAAAAGCCAACTCAGTTGTATATGTTCGCCCATTCAGCCAACACCACATTTAGCCCCACCCATTCAAGCTGAAGTTACAAGAGGTGTTTCAGCTTAGACTGCTTTTCATACAAGACACAATCCAGGGCAGCCAATCAGTTTAGAGATAATTTACATGCAGTTGTATGCAAAAGTTTAAACATGCATATTCAAAGGACATGTTTTGTTGATTTTCTAAGTGAAAATGAGTTAATATCCTCTTCAAAGAGAATGCTTAAAAATGGCAGTTTAACATATGGAAGAAATAAACAATGAAAACATAAAATATAAAAGGCGCCATAACTTTTTCAGGCATGTTTTATTTTATTGTTTAATATTTATTATGTATTATGTTATATGTATAATTTCAGAAAATAAACAGTAACTGTGCATTAAAATGTGCAATTGTTGTTCACTGTACACTGTTAGAAATGAAGGTTCTGTGCAGATACATTTTTTGTTTATTAAGGTACAAACAGTGTAAATGTTCCCTCAAAGGTTCTACAGTGGTTCTAAGGTCTGATTGTGGAGCTTAAATCAGGTTCTCCAGGTGAAAAGTCAGTTTTTGTTCCTTTTCATAACCGAATGTTTTAAAACAGAGCAGTAGAGTAAAAGCCTGGAGGCGAGGCGAGGCGGGGTGTGTGGAGTCAGTCCAGCTTAGAACAGATCATCTCAGTGGATGATGGTTCAGTTATGTTCCCTGACTGAAGGTGCTGAGATGGAGCCTTGAGGAAACCACCCCAGTGATATTTTTGTATGTTTTTTTTCTGAGAGCGTAGAGGATGTGGTAACTTATTTTCACCTAGAACATCAACAAAACCCAACCTTTGACTAGGGGCGCCCAAACTTTTGCCAGCGACTGCTTTTGGCTTATAAATTCACAGAAAAGTTTACAAATAAAAAATATAGAATATACCAAAAAAAGGAGGCTATGGGCCCTTTAATGTCCATTAGGTATATAAGAGGTATATTAAAGGTCTATAACAACAAGTTCTCCATTATGGAGAGGAACCATATGACCATGCAGAGAACACCTCAAGAAGTAAACTGGTTCTCTCAGTTCTAATAGTTCTATATCTAACCATTGCTTTTGCTAAAGAACCCTTGAAGAATCCCCTCTAGAACCCTTAATGGTGTTCAATGGGCAGTTCTTTAATAAAAACATTTTTTTAGATTAGATATTTTTAAAGGTGTCACTGTAAACGTTCCATAAAAACTGTTTATACTAGACAAGCACAAAATCTTTATTTTTAAAGGGGAATTCCAACCATTTCTCTACATTTCTGCATAATTAAATGGTTATGATATAAATAAAGTCGTTGAGAGCGGTTTGGTGCGGAATGCCCTGTTCTAGAAATACTTACAGTCAGAGCTGTTCACAGTGGTGGTGATGGGAACCAGACGTCCACCTCTAAAAGCTCCTCACAGAAAGTTCCTACATTAAATAGCTATGATCTCATGAACTCGCTGCTTCATAAGAGATCTGAGACAAGATTTTGGGATTAAATCAAATCCATTCATGGTGGAGCGGTCCATGCAGGGCTTTGTAAGGCAAAATATGTCCAAATAAAAAACACTTTTTTTAGATTTGTTACTATTTTCCCATCAACAACATTACATATAAAACTTTACATGTCATTACATATAAAACTACATATAAAAAAGTTCACTGTTTGCTTTGGATGGGAAATAAAATGGCTATGTTTGTGTTGTAGTCATGGTGATGTTTGGATGTTTGTGTTGTAGTCATGGTGACCCCGGGTTCCCATCACCAAAATCTGAGTTGGCAAGTTTGTCTGCAATGAAACATTTCACATCAAACCGCTCTGAATGATTTTCTTTACAATGACTGAATTATGCGGAAATTTTGAAAAATCTGTGGAATTCCCCTTCAAGAACATGTATAGCTCTCTCTCGCTCTCCCGCTCTCTCTCTCTCTCTCTCTCTGTTGCACTCTGGGCCTGCAATTGTCTTCTTGTTAGGAGGGCAAACTTGACATGAAAGGCATGTGTGATCTTCTAGAAAGAGAAGGAAGCGAGAGGACAAGCAAGAGGTCAAGCAGCGGAGTCAGGTAGCCAAGACGCCCGGCTTCTCTCACAGATGCCTTCCAGATCACGCTTTGCGCATGTGACTCGCAACAAATCTGCTGGGCTGTGTGCTGTGTCGGTTTGTGAGTGTATCTGGGGGGGTGGGAGGCTCTACGGTAGCTAGACAAGCCAGAAGTTGCCGCATGTCCATCACGCCTGTTCCTACTGGACAGTCCTGAGCATCAGTCAACAGAACCTCTATTTGCTGGATCTGTATGTGATGGTAAGCTGGGCTCAGATGGCTCATGAATGCAGGTTGTAAACTCAGACAGATTCCATGTTACTTGATATCACAACTCT